>NW_027414576.1:0-149862 GCF_964106895.1 Numenius arquata
GCTGGCAGTGTTCCGTAGGGTCCTCTAGGGTTGAATAAGTGCCCGCAGGAGTCTGTAGGAGTCTGTGGGATTCTGTAAGGTTCCGGAGGGTTCTGCAGGGTTCCGTAGGGGCCCGTAGAGTTCCATAGTGGCTGGTAAAGTTCCGTAGGGCCCTCTGGGGTTCTGTATGGACCTGTAGGGTTCCGTAGGGGCCTGCAGGGTTCTGTAAGTGCCCGTAGGTGTCTGTACGGGTCTGTAGTGTTCCGTAGGCACCTGCAGTGTTCTGTAGGAGCCCATAGGGTTTTCGTGAGGTTCCGTTGTGTTGCTAAGGGTCTTGTAGAGTGCTGTCGGGTCCTGGAGTATTCTGTAGGGTTCCAGAGGGGCTCGTAGGGTTCCGTCGAAATCTGTAGGCTTCCCTAGGGGCCCGTGGAGTCCCGTAGATTTCCGTAGGGGCCTGTAGGGTTGTGTAAGTGCCCGCAGGGGTTGGTAGGAGCTTATAGGGTGCCATAAGTTTCCAGAGGGTTGTGTAGGGTTCCGTAGGGGCCTGTGGTGTTCCCTAGGGGCCTGTAGAGTCTCGTACGGTTCCGTAGGGGCCTGTGGTGTTCCCTAGGGACCTGTAGAGTCTCGTACAGTTCCGTAGGGTCCTGTAGGTTTCCATAAGCGCCCGCAGAGGTCTGAAGGGGCCGTACTGTTCCGTAAGGATCCATAGGGCTCCGTAGATCTTTGTAGGTTGCCTAGAGGCCTCTGGAGTACCGCAGGAGCCAGTAGTGTTCTGTAGGGGCCCGTAGGGTTCCTTCCATAGGGGCTGGCAGTGTTCCGTAGGGGCCTGTAGGGTTGTGTAAGTGCCCGCAGGAGTCTGTAGGAGTCTGTGGGATTCTATAAGGTTCCGGAGGGTTCTGCAGGGTTCCGTAGGGGCCCGTAGAGCTCCGTAGTGGCTGGTAAAGTTCCGTAGGGCCCTGTGGGGTTCTGTATGGACCTGTAGGGTTCCGTAGGGGCCTGCAGGGTTCTGTAAGTGCCCGTAGGTGTCTGTAGGGTTCCGTAGGGGTCTGTAGGGTTCCGTAGGCACCTGCAGTGTTCTGTAGGAGCCCATAGGGTTTTCGTGAGGTTCCGTTGTGTTGCTAAGGGTCTTGTAGAGGTGCTGTCGGGTCCTGGAGTATTCTGTAGGGTTCCAGAGGGGCTCGTAGGGTTCCATTGAAATCTATAGGGTTCCCTAGGGGCCCATAGAGTCCTGTAGATTTCCGTAGGGACCTGTAGGGTTGTGTAAGTGCCCGCAGGGGTTGGTAGGAGCTTGTTGGGTTCCATAAGTTTCCAGAGGGTTGTGTAGGGTTCTGTAGGGGCCTGTGGTGTTCCCTAGGGGCCTGTAGAGTCTCGTACGGTTCCGTAGGGGCCTGTGGTGTTCCCTAGGGACCTGTAGAGTCTCGTACAGTTCCGTAGGGTCCTGTAGGTTTCCATAAGCGCCCGCAGAGGTCTGAAGGGGCCCGTACTGTTCCGTAAGGATCCATAGGGTTCCGTAGAGCTTCGTAGGTTCCCTAGAGCCTCTGGAGTACCGCAGGAGCCAGTAGTGTTCTGTAGGGGCCCGTAGGGTTCCTTCCATAGGGGCTGGCAGTGTTCTGTAGGGGCCCGTAGGGTTGTGTAAGTGCCCGCAGGAGTCTGTAGGAGTCTGTGGGATTCTATAAGGTTCTGGAGGGTTCTGCAGGGTTCCGTAGGGGCCAGTAGAGTTCGTAGTGGCTGGTAAAGTTCCGTAGGGCCCTGTGGGGTTCTGTATGGACCTGTAGGGTTCCGTAGGGGCCTGCAGGGTTCTGTAAGTGCCCGCAGGTGTCTGTAGGCTTCCGTAGGGGTCTGTAGTGTTCCGTAGGCACCTGCAGTGTTCTGTAGGAGCCCATAGGGTTTTCGTGAGGTTCCGTTGTGTTGCTAAGGGTCTTGTAGAGTGCTGTCGGGTCCTGGAGTATTCTGTAGGGTTCCAGAGGGGCTCGTAGGGTTCCGTCGAAATCTGTAGGCTTCCCTAGGGGCCCGTGGAGTCCCGTAGATTTCCGTAGGGGCCTGTAGGGTTGTGTAAGTGCCCGCAGGGGTTGGTAGGAGCTTGTAGGGTGCCATAAGTTTCCAGAGGGTTGTGTAGGGTTCCGTAGGGGCCTGTGGTGTTCCCTAGGGGCCTGTAGAGTCTCGTACAGTTCCGTAGGGGCCTGTGGTGTTCCCTAGGGGCCTGTAGAGTCTCGTACAGTTCCGTAGGGTCCTGTAGGTTTCCATAAGCGCCCGCAGAGGTCTGAAGGGGCCCGTACTGTTCTGTAAGGATCCATAGGGCTCCGTAGAGCTTCGTAGGTTCCCTAGAGGCCTCTGGAGTACCGCAGGAGCCAGTAGTGTTCTGTAGGGCCCCGTAGGGTTCCTTCCATAGGGCCTGGCAGTGTTCCGTAGGGGCCTGTAGGGTTGTGTAAGTGCCCGCAGGAGTCTGTAGGAGTCTGTGGGATTCTATAAGGTTCCGGAGGGTTCTGCAGGGTTCCGTAGGGGCCCGTAGAGCTCCGTAGTGGCTGGGTAAAGTTCCGTAGGGCCCTGTGGGGTTCTGTATGGACCTGTAGGGTTCCGTAGGGGCCTGCAGGGTTCTGTAAATGCCCGCAGGTGTCTGTAGGGTTCCGTAGGGGTCTGTAGTGTTCCGTAGGCACCTGCAGTGTTCTGTAGGAGCCCATAGGGTTTTCGTGAGGTTCCGTTGTGTTGCTAAGGGTCTTGTAGAGTGCTGTCAGGTCCTGGAGTATTCTGTAGGGTTCCAGAGGGGCTCGTAGGGTTCCGTCGAAATCTGTAGGCTTCCCTAGGGGCCCGTGGAGTCCCGTAGATTTCCGTAGGGGCCTGTAGGGTTGTGTAAGTGCCCGCAGGGGTTGGTAGGAGCTTGTTGGGTTCCATAAGTTTCCAGAGGGTTGTGTAGGGTTCCGTAGGGGCCTGTGGTGTTCCCTAGGGGCCTGTAGAGTCTCGTACGGTTCCGTAGGGTCCTGTAGGTTTCCATAAGCGCCCGCAGAGGTCTGAAGGGGCCCGTACTGTTCCGTAAGGATCCATAGGGCTCCGTAGAGCTTCGTAGGTTCCCTAGAGGCCTGTAGAGTACCGCAGGAGCCAGTAGTGTTCTGTAGGGCCCCGTAGGGTTCCTTCCATAGGGCCTGGCAGTGTTCCGTAGGGTCCTCTAGGGTTGAATAAGTGCCCGCAGGAGTCTGTAGGAGTCTGTGGGATTCTGTAAGGTTCCGGAGGGTTCTGCAGGGTTCCGTAGGGGCCCGTAGAGTTCCATAGTGGCTGGTAAAGTTCCGTAGGGCCCTGTGGGGTTCTGTATGGACCTGTAGGGTTCCGTAGGGGCCTGCAGGGTTCTGTAAGTGCCCGTAGGTGTCTGTACGGGTCTGTAGTGTTCCGTAGGCACCTGCAGTGTTCTGTAGGAGCCCATAGGGTTTTCGTGAGGTTCCGTTGTGTTGCTAAGGGTCTTGTAGAGTGCTGTCGGGTCCTGGAGTATTCTGTAGGGTTCCAGAGGGGCTCGTAGGGTTCCATTGAAATCTATAGGGTTCCCTAGGGGCCCATAGAGTCCCGTAGATTTCCGTAGGGACCTGTAGGGTTGTGTAAGTGCCCGCAGGGGTTGGTAGGAGCTTGTTGGGTTCCATAAGTTTCCAGAGGGTTGTGTAGGGTTCTGTAGGGGCCTGTGGTGTTCCCTAGGGGCCTGTAGAGTCTCGTACGGTTCCGTAGGGGCCTGTGGTGTTCCCTAGGGACCTGTAGAGTCTCGTACAGTTCCGTAGGGTCCTGTAGGTTTCCATAAGCGCCCGCAGAGGTCTGAAGGGGCCCGTACTGTTCCGTAAGGATCCATAGGGTTCCGTAGATCTTTGTAGGTTCCCTAGAGGCCTGTAGAGTACCGCAGGAGCCAGTAGTGTTCTGTAGGGCCCCGTAGGGTTCCTTCCATAGGGCCTGGCAGTGTTCCGTAGGGTCCTCTAGGGTTGAATAAGTGCCCGCAGGAGTCTGTAGGAGTCTGTGGGATTCTGTAAGGTTCCGGAGGGTTCTGCAGGGTTCCGTAGGGGCCCGTAGAGTTCCATAGTGGCTGGTAAAGTTCCGTAGGGCCCTGTGGGGTTCTGTATGGACCTGTAGGGTTCCGTAGGGGCCTGCAGGGTTCTGTAAGTGCCCGTAGGTGTCTGTACGGGTCTGTAGTGTTCCGTAGGCACCTGCAGTGTTCTGTAGGAGCCCATAGGGTTTTCGTGAGGTTCCGTTGTGTTGCTAAGGGTCTTGTAGAGTGCTGTCGGGTCCTGGAGTATTCTGTAGGGTTCCAGAGGGGCTCGTAGGGTTCCGTCGAAATCTGTAGGCTTCCCTAGGGGCCCGTGGAGTCCCGTAGATTTCCGTAGGGGCCTGTAGGGTTGTGTAAGTGCCCGCAGGGGTTGGTAGGAGCTTATAGGGTGCCATAAGTTTCCAGAGGGTTGTGTAGGGTTCCGTAGGGGCCTGTGGTGTTCCCTAGGGGCCTGTAGAGTCTCGTACGGTTCCGTAGGGGCCTGTGGTGTTCCCTAGGGACCTGTAGAGTCTCGTACAGTTCCGTAGGGTCCTGTAGGTTTCCATAAGCGCCCGCAGAGGTCTGAAGGGGCCCGTACTGTTCCGTAAGGATCCATAGGGCTCCGTAGATCTTTGTAGGTTGCCTAGAGGCCTCTGGAGTACCGCAGGAGCCAGTAGTGTTCTGTAGGGGCCCGTAGGGTTCCTTCCATAGGGGCTGGCAGTGTTCCGTAGGGGCCTGTAGGGTTGTGTAAGTGCCCGCAGGAGTCTGTAGGAGTCTGTGGGATTCTATAAGGTTCCGGAGGGTTCTGCAGGGTTCCGTAGGGGCCCGTAGAGCTCCGTAGTGGCTGGTAAAGTTCCGTAGGGCCCTGTGGGGTTCTGTATGGACCTGTAGGGTTCCGTAGGGGCCTGCAGGGTTCTGTAAGTGCCCGTAGGTGTCTGTAGGGTTCCGTAGGGGTCTGTAGGGTTCCGTAGGCACCTGCAGTGTTCTGTAGGAGCCCATAGGGTTTTCGTGAGGTTCCGTTGTGTTGCTAAGGGTCTTGTAGAGTGCTGTCGGGTCCTGGAGTATTCTGTAGGGTTCCAGAGGGGCTCGTAGGGTTCCATTGAAATCTATAGGGTTCCCTAGGGGCCCATAGAGTCCTGTAGATTTCCGTAGGGACCTGTAGGGTTGTGTAAGTGCCCGCAGGGGTTGGTAGGAGCTTGTTGGGTTCCATAAGTTTCCAGAGGGTTGTGTAGGGTTCTGTAGGGGCCTGTGGTGTTCCCTAGGGGCCTGTAGAGTCTCGTACGGTTCCGTAGGGGCCTGTGGTGTTCCCTAGGGACCTGTAGAGTCTCGTACAGTTCCGTAGGGTCCTGTAGGTTTCCATAAGCGCCCGCAGAGGTCTGAAGGGGCCCGTACTGTTCCGTAAGGATCCATAGGGTTCCGTAGAGCTTCGTAGGTTCCCTAGAGCCTCTGGAGTACCGCAGGAGCCAGTAGTGTTCTGTAGGGGCCCGTAGGGTTCCTTCCATAGGGGCTGGCAGTGTTCTGTAGGGGCCCGTAGGGTTGTGTAAGTGCCCGCAGGAGTCTGTAGGAGTCTGTGGGATTCTATAAGGTTCTGGAGGGTTCTGCAGGGTTCCGTAGGGGCCAGTAGAGTTCGTAGTGGCTGGTAAAGTTCCGTAGGGCCCTGTGGGGTTCTGTATGGACCTGTAGGGTTCCGTAGGGGCCTGCAGGGTTCTGTAAGTGCCCGCAGGTGTCTGTAGGCTTCCGTAGGGGTCTGTAGTGTTCCGTAGGCACCTGCAGTGTTCTGTAGGAGCCCATAGGGTTTTCGTGAGGTTCCGTTGTGTTGCTAAGGGTCTTGTAGAGTGCTGTCGGGTCCTGGAGTATTCTGTAGGGTTCCAGAGGGGCTCGTAGGGTTCCGTCGAAATCTGTAGGCTTCCCTAGGGGCCCGTGGAGTCCCATAGATTTCCGTAGGGGCCTGTAGGGTTGTGTAAGTGCCCGCAGGGGTTGGTAGGAGCTTGTAGGGTGCCATAAGTTTCCAGAGGGTTGTGTAGGGTTCCGTAGGGGCCTGTGGTGTTCCCTAGGGGCCTGTAGAGTCTCGTACAGTTCCGTAGGGGCCTGTGGTGTTCCCTAGGGGCCTGTAGAGTCTCGTACAGTTCCGTAGGGTCCTGTAGGTTTCCATAAGCGCCCGCAGAGGTCTGAAGGGGCCGTACTGTTCTGTAAGGATCCATAGGGCTCCGTAGAGCTTCGTAGGTTCCCTAGAGGCCTCTGGAGTACCGCAGGAGCCAGTAGTGTTCTGTAGGGCCCCGTAGGGTTCCTTCCATAGGGCCTGGCAGTGTTCCGTAGGGGCCTGTAGGGTTGTGTAAGTGCCCGCAGGAGTCTGTAGGAGTCTGTGGGATTCTATAAGGTTCCGGAGGGTTCTGCAGGGTTCCGTAGGGGCCCGTAGAGCTCCGTAGTGGCTGGTAAAGTTCCGTAGGGCCCTGTGGGGTTCTGTATGGACCTGTAGGGTTCCGTAGGGGCCTGCAGGGTTCTGTAAATGCCCGCAGGTGTCTGTAGGGTTCCGTAGGGGTCTGTAGTGTTCCGTAGGCACCTGCAGTGTTCTGTAGGAGCCCATAGGGTTTTCGTGAGGTTCCGTTGTGTTGCTAAGGGTCTTGTAGAGTGCTGTCAGGTCCTGGAGTATTCTGTAGGGTTCCAGAGGGGCTCGTAGGGTTCCGTCGAAATCTGTAGGCTTCCCTAGGGGCCCGTGGAGTCCCGTAGATTTCCGTAGGGGCCTGTAGGGTTGTGTAAGTGCCCGCAGGGGTTGGTAGGAGCTTGTTGGGTTCCATAAGTTTCCAGAGGGTTGTGTAGGGTTCCGTAGGGGCCTGTGGTGTTCCCTAGGGGCCTGTAGAGTCTCGTACGGTTCCGTAGGGTCCTGTAGGTTTCCATAAGCGCCCGCAGAGGTCTGAAGGGGCCCGTACTGTTCTGTAAGGATCCATAGGGCTCCGTAGAGCTTCGTAGGTTCCCTAGAGGCCTGTAGAGTACCGCAGGAGCCAGTAGTGTTCTGTAGGGCCCCGTAGGGTTCCTTCCATAGGGCCTGGCAGTGTTCCGTAGGGTCCTCTAGGGTTGAATAAGTGCCCGCAGGAGTCTGTAGGAGTCTGTGGGATTCTGTAAGGTTCCGGAGGGTTCTGCAGGGTTCCGTAGGGGCCCGTAGAGTTCCATAGTGGCTGGTAAAGTTCCGTAGGGCCCTCTGGGGTTCTGTATGGACCTGTAGGGTTCCGTAGGGGCCTGCAGGGTTCTGTAAGTGCCCGTAGGTGTCTGTACGGGTCTGTAGTGTTCCGTAGGCACCTGCAGTGTTCTGTAGGAGCCCATAGGGTTTTCGTGAGGTTCCGTTGTGTTGCTAAGGGTCTTGTAGAGTGCTGTCGGGTCCTGGAGTATTCTGTAGGGTTCCAGAGGGGCTCGTAGGGTTCCATTGAAATCTATAGGGTTCCCTAGGGGCCCATAGAGTCCTGTAGATTTCCGTAGGGACCTGTAGGGTTGTGTAAGTGCCCGCAGGGGTTGGTAGGAGCTTGTTGGGTTCCATAAGTTTCCAGAGGGTTGTGTAGGGTTCTGTAGGGGCCTGTGGTGTTCCCTAGGGGCCTGTAGAGTCTCGTACGGTTCCGTAGGGGCCTGTGGTGTTCCCTAGGGGCCTGTAGAGTCTCGTACAGTTCCGTAGGGTCCTGTAGGTTTCCATAAGCGCCCGCAGAGGTCTGAAGGGGCCCGTACTGTTCCGTAAGGATCCATAGGGTTCCGTAGAGCTTCGTAGGTTCCCTAGAGCCTCTGGAGTACCGCAGGAGCCAGTAGTGTTCTGTAGGGGCCCGTAGGGTTCCTTCCATAGGGGCTGGCAGTGTTCTGTAGGGGCCCGTAGGGTTGTGTAAGTGCCCGCAGCAGTCTGTAGGAGTCTGTGGGATTCTATAAGGTTCCGGAGGGTTCTGCAGGGTTCCGTAGGGGCCAGTAGAGTTCGTAGTGGCTGGTAAAGTTCCGTAGGGCCCTGTGGGGTTCTGTATGGACCTGTAGGGTTCCGTAGGGGCCTGCAGGGTTCTGTAAGTGCCCGCAGGTGTCTGTAGGGTTCCGTAGGGGTCTGTAGTGTTCCGTAGGCACCTGCAGTGTTCTGTAGGAGCCCATAGGGTTTTCGTGAGGTTCCGTTGTGTTGCTAAGGGTCTTGTAGAGTGCTGTCGGGTCCTGGAGTATTCTGTAGGGTTCCAGAGGGGCTCGTAGGGTTCCGTCGAAATCTGTAGGCTTCCCTAGGGGCCCGTGGAGTCCCGTAGATTTCCGTAGGGGCCTGTAGGGTTGTGTAAGTGCCCGCAGGGGTTGGTAGGAGCTTGTAGGGTTCCATAAGTTTCCAGAGGGTTGTGTAGGGTTCCGTAGGGGCCTGTGGTGTTCCCTAGGGGCCTGTAGAGTCTCGTACAGTTCCGTAGGGGCCTGTGGTGTTCCCTAGGGGCCTGTAGAGTCTCGTACAGTTCCGTAGGGTCCTGTAGGTTTCCATAAGCGCCCGCAGAGGTCTGAAGGGGCCCGTACTGTTCTGTAAAGATCCATAGGGCTCCGTAGAGCTTCGTAGGTTCCCTAGAGGCCTGTAGAGTACCGCAGGAGCCAGTAGTGTTCTGTAGGGCCCCGTAGGGTTCCTTCCATAGGGCCTGGCAGTGTTCCGTAGGGGCCTGTAGGGTTGTGTAAGTGCCCGCAGGAGTCTGTAGGAGTCTGTGGGATTCTGTAAGGTTCCGGAGGGTTCTGCAGGGTTCCGTAGGGGCCCGTAGAGCTCCGTAGTGGCTGGTAAAGTTCCGTAGGGCCCTGTGGGGTTCTGTATGGACCTGTAGGGTTCCGTAGGGGCCTGCAGGGTTCTGTAAGTGCCCGCAGGTGTCTGTAGGGTTCCGTAGGGGTCTGTAGTGTTCCGTAGGCACCTGCAGTGTTCTGTAGGAGCCCATAGGGTTTTCGTGAGGTTCCGTTGTGTTGCTAAGGGTCTTGTAGAGTGCTGTCAGGTCCTGGAGTATTCTGTAGGGTTCCAGAGGGGCTCGTAGGGTTCCGTCGAAATCTGTAGGCTTCCCTAGGGGCCCGTGGAGTCCCGTAGATTTCCGTAGGGGCCTGTAGGGTTGTGTAAGTGCCCGCAGGGGTTGGTAGGAGCTTATAGGGTGCCATAAGTTTCCAGAGGGTTGTGTAGGGTTCCGTAGGGGCCTGTGGTGTTCCCTAGGGGCCTGTAGAGTCTCGTACGGTTCCGTAGGGGCCTGTGGTGTTCCCTAGGGACCTGTAGAGTCTCGTACAGTTCCGTAGGGTCCTGTAGGTTTCCATAAGCGCCCGCAGAGGTCTGAAGGGGCCCGTACTGTTCCGTAAGGATCCATAGGGCTCCGTAGATCTTTGTAGGTTGCCTAGAGGCCTCTGGAGTACCGCAGGAGCCAGTAGTGTTCTGTAGGGGCCCGTAGGGTTCCTTCCATAGGGGCTGGCAGTGTTCCGTAGGGGCCTGTAGGGTTGTGTAAGTGCCCGCAGGAGTCTGTAGGAGTCTGTGGGATTCTATAAGGTTCCGGAGGGTTCTGCAGGGTTCCGTAGGGGCCCGTAGAGCTCCGTAGTGGCTGGTAAAGTTCCGTAGGGCCCTGTGGGGTTCTGTATGGACCTGTAGGGTTCCGTAGGGGCCTGCAGGGTTCTGTAAGTGCCCGTAGGTGTCTGTAGGGTTCCGTAGGGGTCTGTAGGGTTCCGTAGGCACCTGCAGTGTTCTGTAGGAGCCCATAGGGTTTTCGTGAGGTTCCGTTGTGTTGCTAAGGGTCTTGTAGAGTGCTGTCGGGTCCTGGAGTATTCTGTAGGGTTCCAGAGGGGCTCGTAGGGTTCCATTGAAATCTATAGGGTTCCCTAGGGGCCCATAGAGTCCTGTAGATTTCCGTAGGGACCTGTAGGGTTGTGTAAGTGCCCGCAGGGGTTGGTAGGAGCTTGTTGGGTTCCATAAGTTTCCAGAGGGTTGTGTAGGGTTCTGTAGGGGCCTGTGGTGTTCCCTAGGGGCCTGTAGAGTCTCGTACGGTTCCGTAGGGGCCTGTGGTGTTCCCTAGGGGCCTGTAGAGTCTCGTACAGTTCCGTAGGGTCCTGTAGGTTTCCATAAGCGCCCGCAGAGGTCTGAAGGGGCCCGTACTGTTCCGTAAGGATCCATAGGGTTCCGTAGAGCTTCGTAGGTTCCCTAGAGCCTCTGGAGTACCGCAGGAGCCAGTAGTGTTCTGTAGGGGCCCGTAGGGTTCCTTCCATAGGGGCTGGCAGTGTTCTGTAGGGGCCCGTAGGGTTGTGTAAGTGCCCGCAGCAGTCTGTAGGAGTCTGTGGGATTCTATAAGGTTCTGGAGGGTTCTGCAGGGTTCCGTAGGGGCCAGTAGAGTTCGTAGTGGCTGGTAAAGTTCCGTAGGGCCCTGTGGGGTTCTGTATGGACCTGTAGGGTTCCGTAGGGGCCTGCAGGGTTCTGTAAGTGCCCGCAGGTGTCTGTAGGGTTCCGTAGGGGTCTGTAGTGTTCCGTAGGCACCTGCAGTGTTCTGTAGGAGCCCATAGGGTTTTCGTGAGGTTCCGTTGTGTTGCTAAGGGTCTTGTAGAGTGCTGTCGGGTCCTGGAGTATTCTGTAGGGTTCCAGAGGGGCTCGTAGGGTTCCGTCGAAATCTGTAGGCTTCCCTAGGGGCCCGTGGAGTCCCGTAGATTTCCGTAGGGGCCTGTAGGGTTGTGTAAGTGCCCGCAGGGGTTGGTAGGAGCTTGTTGGGTGCCATAAGTTTCCAGAGGGTTGTGTAGGGTTCCGTAGGGGCCTGTGGTGTTCCCTAGGGGCCTGTAGAGTCTCGTACAGTTCCGTAGGGGCCTGTGGTGTTCCCTAGGGGCCTGTAGAGTCTCGTACAGTTCTGTAGGGTCCTGTAGGTTTCCATAAGCGCCCGCAGAGGTCTGAAGGGGCCCGTACTGTTCTGTAAGGATCCATAGGGCTCCGTAGAGCTTCGTAGGTTCCCTAGAGGCCTGTAGAGTACCGCAGGAGCCAGTAGTGTTCTGTAGGGGCCCGTAGGGTTCCTTCCATAGGGCCTGGCAGTGTTCCGTAGGGTCCTCTAGGGTTGAATAAGTGCCCGCAGGAGTCTGTAGGAGTCTGTGGGATTCTGTAAGGTTCCGGAGGGTTCTGCAGGGTTCCGTAGGGGCCCGTAGAGTTCCGTAGTGGCTGGTAAAGTTCCGTAGGGCCCTCTGGGGTTCTGTATGGACCTGTAGGGTTCCGTAGGGGCCTGCAGGGTTCTGTAAGTGCCCGTAGGTGTCTGTACGGGTCTGTAGTGTTCCGTAGGCACCTGCAGTGTTCTGTAGGAGCCCATAGGGTTTTCGTGAGGTTCCGTTGTGTTGCTAAGGGTCTTGTAGAGTGCTGTCGGGTCCTGGAGTATTCTGTAGGGTTCCAGAGGGGCTCGTAGGGTTCCGTCGAAATCTGTAGGCTTCCCTAGGGGCCCGTGGAGTCCCGTAGATTTCCGTAGGGGCCTGTAGGGTTGTGTAAGTGCCCGCAGGGGTTGGTAGGAGCTTGTTGGGTTCCATAAGTTTCCAGAGGGTTGTGTAGGGTTCTGTAGGGGCCTGTGGTGTTCCCTAGGGGCCTGTAGAGTCTCGTACGGTTCCGTAGGGGCCTGTGGTGTTCCCTAGGGACCTGTAGAGTCTCGTACAGTTCCGTAGGGTCCTGTAGGTTTCCATAAGCGCCCGCAGAGGTCTGAAGGGGCCCGTACTGTTCCGTAAGGATCCATAGGGTTCCGTAGAGCTTCGTAGGTTCCCTAGAGCCTCTGGAGTACCGCAGGAGCCAGTAGTGTTCTGTAGGGGCCCGTAGGGTTCCTTCCATAGGGGCTGGCAGTGTTCTGTAGGGGCCCGTAGGGTTGTGTAAGTGCCCGCAGCAGTCTGTAGGAGTCTGTGGGATTCTATAAGGTTCTGGAGGGTTCTGCAGGGTTCCGTAGGGGCCAGTAGAGTTCGTAGTGGCTGGTAAAGTTCCGTAGGGCCCTGTGGGGTTCTGTATGGACCTGTAGGGTTCCGTAGGGGCCTGCAGGGTTCTGTAAATGCCCGCAGGTGTCTGTAGGGTTCCGTAGGGGTCTGTAGTGTTCCGTAGGCACCTGCAGTGTTCTGTAGGAGCCCATAGGGTTTTCGTGAGGTTCCGTTGTGTTGCTAAGGGTCTTGTAGAGTGCTGTCGGGTCCTGGAGTATTCTGTAGGGTTCCAGAGGGGCTCGTAGGGTTCCGTCGAAATCTGTAGGCTTCCCTAGGGGCCCGTGGAGTCCCGTAGATTTCCGTAGGGGCCTGTAGGGTTGTGTAAGTGCCCGCAGGGGTTGGTAGGAGCTTGTAGGGTGCCATAAGTTTCCAGAGGGTTGTGTAGGGTTCCGTAGGGGCCTGTGGTGTTCCCTAGGGGCCTGTAGAGTCTCGTACAGTTCCGTAGGGGCCTGTGGTGTTCCCTAGGGGCCTGTAGAGTCTCGTACAGTTCCGTAGGGTCCTGTAGGTTTCCATAAGCGCCCGCAGAGGTCTGAAGGGGCCCGTACTGTTCTGTAAGGATCCATAGGGCTCCGTAGAGCTTCGTAGGTTCCCTAGAGGCCTGTAGAGTACCGCAGGAGCCAGTAGTGTTCTGTAGGGCCCCGTAGGGTTCCTTCCATAGGGCCTGGCAGTGTTCTGTAGGGTCCTCTAGGGTTGAGTAAGTGCCCGCAGGAGTCTGTAGGAGTCTGTGGGATTCTGTAAGGTTCCGGAGGGTTCTGCAGGGTTCCGTAGGGGCCCGTAGAGTTCCGTAGTGGCTGGTAAAGTTCCGTAGGGCCCTGTGGGGTTCTGTATGGACCTGTAGGGTTCCGTAGGGGCCTGCAGGGTTCTGTAAGTGCCCGTAGGTGTCTGTACGGGTCTGTAGGGTTCCGTAGGCACCTGCAGTGTTCTGTAGGAGCCCATAGGGTTTTCGTGAGGTTCCGTTGTGTTGCTAAGGGTCTTGTAGAGTGCTGTCGGGTCCTGGAGTATTCTGTAGGGTTCCAGAGGGGCTCGTAGGGTTCCGTCGAAATCTGTAGGCTTCCCTAGGGGCCCGTGGAGTCCCATAGATTTCCGTAGGGGCCTGTAGGGTTGTGTAAGTGCCCGCAGGGGTTGGTGGGAGCTTGTAGGGTGCCATAAGTTTCCAGAGGGTTGTGTAGGGTTCCGTAGGGGCCTGTGGTGTTCCCTAGGGGCCTGTAGAGTCTCGTACAGTTCCGTAGGGGCCTGTGGTGTTCCCTAGGGACCTGTAGAGTCTCGTACAGTTCCGTAGGGTCCTGTAGGTTTCCATAAGCGCCCGCAGAGGTCTGAAGGGGCCCGTACTGTTCCGTAAGGATCCATAGGGCTCCGTAGATCTTTGTAGGTTCCCTAGAGGCCTCTGGAGTACCGCAGGAGCCAGTAGTGTTCTGTAGGGGCCCGTAGGGTTCCTTCCATAGGGGCTGGCAGTGTTCCGTAGGGGCCTGTAGGGTTGTGTAAGTGCCCGCAGGAGTCTGTAGGAGTCTGTGGGATTCTATAAGGTTCCGGAGGGTTCTGCAGGGTTCCGTAGGGGCCCGTAGAGCTCCGTAGTGGCTGGTAAAGTTCCGTAGGGCCCTGTGGGGTTCTGTATGGACCTGTAGGGTTCCGTAGGGGCCTGCAGGGTTCTGTAAGTGCCCGCAGGTGTCTGTAGGGTTCCGTAGGGGTCTGTAGTGTTCCGTAGGCACCTGCAGTGTTCTGTAGGAGCCCATAGGGTTTTCGTGAGGTTCCGTTGTGTTGCTAAGGGTCTTGTAGAGTGCTGTCGGGTCCTGGAGTATTCTGTAGGGTTCCAGAGGGGCTCGTAGGGTTCCGTCGAAATCTGTAGGCTTCCCTAGGGGCCCGTGGAGTCCCGTAGATTTCCGTAGGGGCCTGTAGGGTTGTGTAAGTGCCCGCAGGGGTTGGTAGGAGCTTGTAGGGTGCCATAAGTTTCCAGAGGGTTGTGTAGGGTTCCGTAGGGGCCTGTGGTGTTCCCTAGGGGCCTGTAGAGTCTCGTACAGTTCCGTAGGGGCCTGTGGTGTTCCCTAGGGGCCTGTAGAGTCTCGTACAGTTCCGTAGGGTCCTGTAGGTTTCCATAAGCGCCCGCAGAGGTCTGAAGGGGCCCGTACTGTTCCGTAAGGATCCATAGGGCTCCGTAGAGCTTCGTAGGTTCCCTAGAGGCCTCTGGAGTACCGCAGGAGCCAGTAGTGTTCTGTAGGGCCCCGTAGGGTTCCTTCCATAGGGCCTGGCAGTGTTCCGTAGGGGCCTGTAGGGTTGTGTAAGTGCCCGCAGGAGTCTGTAGGAGTCTGTGGGATTCTATAAGGTTCCGGAGGGTTCTGCAGGGTTCCGTAGGGGCCCGTAGAGCTCCGTAGTGGCTGGTAAAGTTCCGTAGGGCCCTGTGGGGTTCTGTATGGACCTGTAGGGTTCCGTAGGGGCCTGCAGGGTTCTGTAAGTGCCCGCAGGTGTCTGTAGGGTTCCGTAGGGGTCTGTAGTGTTCCGTAGGCACCTGCAGTGTTCTGTAGGAGCCCATAGGGTTTTCGTGAGGTTCCGTTGTGTTGCTAAGGGTCTTGTAGAGTGCTGTCAGGTCCTGGAGTATTCTGTAGGGTTCCAGAGGGGCTCGTAGGGTTCCGTCGAAATCTGTAGGCTTCCCTAGGGGCCCGTGGAGTCCCGTAGATTTCCGTAGGGGCCTGTAGGGTTGTGTAAGTGCCCGCAGGGGTTGGTAGGAGCTTGTTGGGTTCCATAAGTTTCCAGAGGGTTGTGTAGGGTTCCGTAGGGGCCTGTGGTGTTCCCTAGGGGCCTGTAGAGTCTCGTACGGTTCCGTAGGGTCCTGTAGGTTTCCATAAGCGCCCGCAGAGGTCTGAAGGGGCCCGTACTGTTCTGTAAGGATCCATAGGGCTCCGTAGAGCTTCGTAGGTTCCCTAGAGGCCTGTAGAGTACCGCAGGAGCCAGTAGTGTTCTGTAGGGCCCCGTAGGGTTCCTTCCATAGGGCCTGGCAGTGTTCCGTAGGGTCCTCTAGGGTTGAATAAGTGCCCGCAGGAGTCTGTAGGAGTCTGTGGGATTCTGTAAGGTTCCGGAGGGTTCTGCAGGGTTCCGTAGGGGCCCGTAGAGTTCCGTAGTGGCTGGTAAAGTTCCGTAGGGCCCTGTGGGGTTCTGTATGGACCTGTAGGGTTCCGTAGGGGCCTGCAGGGTTCTGTAAGTGCCCGTAGGTGTCTGTACGGGTCTGTAGTGTTCCGTAGGCACCTGCAGTGTTCTGTAGGAGCCCATAGGGTTTTCGTGAGGTTCCGTTGTGTTGCTAAGGGTCTTGTAGAGTGCTGTCGGGTCCTGGAGTATTCTGTAGGGTTCCAGAGGGGCTCGTAGGGTTCCGTCGAAATCTGTAGGCTTCCCTAGGGGCCCGTGGAGTCCCGTAGATTTCCGTAGGGGCCTGTAGGGTTGTGTAAGTGCCCGCAGGGGTTGGTAGGAGCTTGTTGGGTTCCATAAGTTTCCAGAGGGTTGTGTAGGGTTCTGTAGGGGCCTGTGGTGTTCCCTAGGGGCCTGTAGAGTCTCGTACGGTTCCGTAGGGGCCTGTGGTGTTCCCTAGGGACCTGTAGAGTCTCGTACAGTTCCGTAGGGTCCTGTAGGTTTCCATAAGCGCCCGCAGAGGTCTGAAGGGGCCCGTACTGTTCCGTAAGGATCCATAGGGTTCCGTAGAGCTTCGTAGGTTCCCTAGAGCCTCTGGAGTACCGCAGGAGCCAGTAGTGTTCTGTAGGGGCCCGTAGGGTTCCTTCCATAGGGGCTGGCAGTGTTCTGTAGGGGCCCGTAGGGTTGTGTAAGTGCCCGCAGCAGTCTGTAGGAGTCTGTGGGATTCTATAAGGTTCTGGAGGGTTCTGCAGGGTTCCGTAGGGGCCAGTAGAGTTCGTAGTGGCTGGTAAAGTTCCGTAGGGCCCTGTGGGGTTCTGTATGGACCTGTAGGGTTCCGTAGGGGCCTGCAGGGTTCTGTAAATGCCCGCAGGTGTCTGTAGGGTTCCGTAGGGGTCTGTAGTGTTCCGTAGGCACCTGCAGTGTTCTGTAGGAGCCCATAGGGTTTTCGTGAGGTTCCGTTGTGTTGCTAAGGGTCTTGTAGAGTGCTGTCGGGTCCTGGAGTATTCTGTAGGGTTCCAGAGGGGCTCGTAGGGTTCCGTCGAAATCTGTAGGCTTCCCTAGGGGCCCGTGGAGTCCCGTAGATTTCCGTAGGGGCCTGTAGGGTTGTGTAAGTGCCCGCAGGGGTTGGTAGGAGCTTGTAGGGTGCCATAAGTTTCCAGAGGGTTGTGTAGGGTTCCGTAGGGGCCTGTGGTGTTCCCTAGGGGCCTGTAGAGTCTCGTACAGTTCCGTAGGGGCCTGTGGTGTTCCCTAGGGGCCTGTAGAGTCTCGTACAGTTCTGTAGGGTCCTGTAGGTTTCCATAAGCGCCCGCAGAGGTCTGAAGGGGCCCGTACTGTTCTGTAAGGATCCATAGGGCTCCGTAGAGCTTCGTAGGTTCCCTAGAGGCCTGTAGAGTACCGCAGGAGCCAGTAGTGTTCTGTAGGGCCCCGTAGGGTTCCTTCCATAGGGCCTGGCAGTGTTCTGTAGGGTCCTCTAGGGTTGAGTAAGTGCCCGCAGGAGTCTGTAGGAGTCTGTGGGATTCTGTAAGGTTCCGGAGGGTTCTGCAGGGTTCCGTAGGGGCCCGTAGAGTTCCGTAGTGGCTGGTAAAGTTCCGTAGGGCCCTGTGGGGTTCTGTATGGACCTGTAGGGTTCCGTAGGGGCCTGCAGGGTTCTGTAAGTGCCCGTAGGTGTCTGTACGGGTCTGTAGGGTTCCGTAGGCACCTGCAGTGTTCTGTAGGAGCCCATAGGGTTTTCGTGAGGTTCCGTTGTGTTGCTAAGGGTCTTGTAGAGTGCTGTCGGGTCCTGGAGTATTCTGTAGGGTTCCAGAGGGGCTCGTAGGGTTCCGTCGAAATCTGTAGGCTTCCCTAGGGGCCCGTGGAGTCCCATAGATTTCCGTAGGGGCCTGTAGGGTTGTGTAAGTGCCCGCAGGGGTTGGTGGGAGCTTGTAGGGTGCCATAAGTTTCCAGAGGGTTGTGTAGGGTTCCGTAGGGGCCTGTGGTGTTCCCTAGGGGCCTGTAGAGTCTCGTACGGTTCCGTAGGGGCCTGTGGTGTTCCCTAGGGACCTGTAGAGTCTCGTACAGTTCCGTAGGGTCCTGTAGGTTTCCATAAGCGCCCGCAGAGGTCTGAAGGGGCCCGTACTGTTCTGTAAGGATCCATAGGGCTCCGTAGATCTTTGTAGGTTGCCTAGAGGCCTCTGGAGTACCGCAGGAGCCAGTAGTGTTCTGTAGGGGCCCGTAGGGTTCCTTCCATAGGGGCTGGCAGTGTTCCGTAGGGGCCTGTAGGGTTGTGTAAGTGCCCGCAGGAGTCTGTAGGAGTCTGTGGGATTCTATAAGGTTCCGGAGGGTTCTGCAGGGTTCCGTAGGGGCCCGTAGAGCTCCGTAGTGGCTGGTAAAGTTCCGTAGGGCCCTGTGGGGTTCTGTATGGACCTGTAGGGTTCCGTAGGGGCCTGCAGGGTTCTGTAAGTGCCCGTAGGTGTCTGTAGGGTTCCGTAGGGGTCTGTAGGGTTCCGTAGGCACCTGCAGTGTTCTGTAGGAGCCCATAGGGTTTTCGTGAGGTTCCGTTGTGTTGCTAAGGGTCTTGTAGAGTGCTGTCGGGTCCTGGAGTATTCTGTAGGGTTCCAGAGGGGCTCGTAGGGTTCCATTGAAATCTATAGGGTTCCCTAGGGGCCCATAGAGTCCTGTAGATTTCCGTAGGGACCTGTAGGGTTGTGTAAGTGCCCGCAGGGGTTGGTAGGAGCTTGTTGGGTTCCATAAGTTTCCAGAGGGTTGTGTAGGGTTCTGTAGGGGCCTGTGGTGTTCCCTAGGGGCCTGTAGAGTCTCGTACGGTTCCGTAGGGGCCTGTGGTGTTCCCTAGGGACCTGTAGAGTCTCGTACAGTTCCGTAGGGTCCTGTAGGTTTCCATAAGCGCCCGCAGAGGTCTGAAGGGGCCCGTACTGTTCCGTAAGGATCCATAGGGTTCCGTAGAGCTTCGTAGGTTCCCTAGAGCCTCTGGAGTACCGCAGGAGCCAGTAGTGTTCTGTAGGGGCCCGTAGGGTTCCTTCCATAGGGGCTGGCAGTGTTCTGTAGGGGCCCGTAGGGTTGTGTAAGTGCCCGCAGCAGTCTGTAGGAGTCTGTGGGATTCTATAAGGTTCTGGAGGGTTCTGCAGGGTTCCGTAGGGGCCAGTAGAGTTCGTAGTGGCTGGTAAAGTTCCGTAGGGCCCTGTGGGGTTCTGTATGGACCTGTAGGGTTCCGTAGGGGCCTGCAGGGTTCTGTAAGTGCCCGCAGGTGTCTGTAAGGTTCCGTAGGGGTCTGTAGTGTTCCGTAGGCACCTGCAGTGTTCTGTAGGAGCCCATAGGGTTTTCGTGAGGTTCCGTTGTGTTGCTAAGGGTCTTGTAGAGTGCTGTCGGGTCCTGGAGTATTCTGTAGGGTTCCAGAGGGGCTCGTAGGGTTCCGTTGAAATCTGTAGGCTTCCCTAGGGGCCCGTGGAGTCCCGTAGATTTCCGTAGGGGCCTGTAGGGTTGTGTAAGTGCCCGCAGGGGTTGGTAGGAGCTTGTAGGGTGCCATAAGTTTCCAGAGGGTTGTGTAGGGTTCCGTAGGGGCCTGTGGTGTTCCCTAGGGGCCTGTAGAGTCTCGTACAGTTCCGTAGGGGCCTGTGGTGTTCCCTAGGGGCCTGTAGAGTCTCGTACAGTTCCGTAGGGTCCTGTAGGTTTCCATAAGCGCCCGCAGAGGTCTGAAGGGGCCCGTACTGTTCTGTAAGGATCCATAGGGCTCCGTAGAGCTTCGTAGGTTCCCTAGAGGCCTGTAGAGTACCGCAGGAGCCAGTAGTGTTCTGTAGGGCCCCGTAGGGTTCCTTCCATAGGGCCTGGCAGTGTTCCGTAGGGTCCTCTAGGGTTGAATAAGTGCCCGCAGGAGTCTGTAGGAGTCTGTGGGATTCTGTAAGGTTCCGGAGGGTTCTGCAGGGTTCCGTAGGGGCCCGTAGAGTTCCGTAGTGGCTGGTAAAGTTCCGTAGGGCCCTGTGGGGTTCTGTATGGACCTGTAGGGTTCCGTAGGGGCCTGCAGGGTTCTGTAAGTGCCCGTAGGTGTCTGTACGGGTCTGTAGTGTTCCGTAGGCACCTGCAGTGTTCTGTAGGAGCCCATAGGGTTTTCGTGAGGTTCCGTTGTGTTGCTAAGGGTCTTGTAGAGTGCTGTCGGGTCCTGGAGTATTCTGTAGGGTTCCAGAGGGGCTCGTAGGGTTCCGTCGAAATCTGTAGGCTTCCCTAGGGGCCCGTGGAGTCCCGTAGATTTCCGTAGGGGCCTGTAGGGTTGTGTAAGTGCCCGCAGGGGTTGGTAGGAGCTTGTTGGGTTCCATAAGTTTCCAGAGGGTTGTGTAGGGTTCTGTAGGGGCCTGTGGTGTTCCCTAGGGGCCTGTAGAGTCTCGTACGGTTCCGTAGGGGCCTGTGGTGTTCCCTAGGGACCTGTAGAGTCTCGTACAGTTCCGTAGGGTCCTGTAGGTTTCCATAAGCGCCCGCAGAGGTCTGAAGGGGCCCGTACTGTTCCGTAAGGATCCATAGGGTTCCGTAGAGCTTCGTAGGTTCCCTAGAGCCTCTGGAGTACCGCAGGAGCCAGTAGTGTTCTGTAGGGGCCCGTAGGGTTCCTTCCATAGGGGCTGGCAGTGTTCTGTAGGGGCCCGTAGGGTTGTGTAAGTGCCCGCAGCAGTCTGTAGGAGTCTGTGGGATTCTATAAGGTTCTGGAGGGTTCTGCAGGGTTCCGTAGGGGCCAGTAGAGTTCGTAGTGGCTGGTAAAGTTCCGTAGGACCCTGTGGGGTTCTGTATGGACCTGTAGGGTTCCGTAGGGGCCTGCAGGGTTCTGTAAATGCCCGCAGGTGTCTGTAGGGTTCCGTAGGGGTCTGTAGTGTTCCGTAGGCACCTGCAGTGTTCTGTAGGAGCCCATAGGGTTTTCGTGAGGTTCCGTTGTGTTGCTAAGGGTCTTGTAGAGTGCTGTCGGGTCCTGGAGTATTCTGTAGGGTTCCAGAGGGGCTCGTAGGGTTCCGTCGAAATCTGTAGGCTTCCCTAGGGGCCCGTGGAGTCCCGTAGATTTCCGTAGGGGCCTGTAGGGTTGTGTAAGTGCCCGCAGGGGTTGGTAGGAGCTTGTAGGGTGCCATAAGTTTCCAGAGGGTTGTGTAGGGTTCCGTAGGGGCCTGTGGTGTTCCCTAGGGGCCTGTAGAGTCTCGTACAGTTCCGTAGGGGCCTGTGGTGTTCCCTAGGGGCCTGTAGAGTCTCGTACAGTTCCGTAGGGTCCTGTAGGTTTCCATAAGCGCCCGCAGAGGTCTGAAGGGGCCCGTACTGTTCTGTAAGGATCCATAGGGCTCCGTAGAGCTTCGTAGGTTCCCTAGAGGCCTGTAGAGTACCGCAGGAGCCAGTAGTGTTCTGTAGGGCCCCGTAGGGTTCCTTCCATAGGGCCTGGCAGTGTTCTGTAGGGTCCTCTAGGGTTGAGTAAGTGCCCGCAGGAGTCTGTAGGAGTCTGTGGGATTCTGTAAGGTTCCGGAGGGTTCTGCAGGGTTCCGTAGGGGCCCGTAGAGTTCCGTAGTGGCTGGTAAAGTTCCGTAGGGCCCTGTGGGGTTCTGTATGGACCTGTAGGGTTCCGTAGGGGCCTGCAGGGTTCTGTAAGTGCCCGTAGGTGTCTGTACGGGTCTGTAGGGTTCCGTAGGCACCTGCAGTGTTCTGTAGGAGCCCATAGGGTTTTCGTGAGGTTCCGTTGTGTTGCTAAGGGTCTTGTAGAGTGCTGTCGGGTCCTGGAGTATTCTGTAGGGTTCCAGAGGGGCTCGTAGGGTTCCGTCGAAATCTGTAGGCTTCCCTAGGGGCCCGTGGAGTCCCATAGATTTCCGTAGGGGCCTGTAGGGTTGTGTAAGTGCCCGCAGGGGTTGGTGGGAGCTTGTAGGGTGCCATAAGTTTCCAGAGGGTTGTGTAGGGTTCCGTAGGGGCCTGTGGTGTTCCCTAGGGGCCTGTAGAGTCTCGTACAGTTCCGTAGGGGCCTGTGGTGTTCCCTAGGGACCTGTAGAGTCTCGTACAGTTCCGTAGGGTCCTGTAGGTTTCCATAAGCGCCCGCAGAGGTCTGAAGGGGCCCGTACTGTTCCGTAAGGATCCATAGGGCTCCGTAGATCTTTGTAGGTTCCCTAGAGGCCTCTGGAGTACCGCAGGAGCCAGTAGTGTTCTGTAGGGGCCCGTAGGGTTCCTTCCATAGGGGCTGGCAGTGTTCCGTAGGGGCCTGTAGGGTTGTGTAAGTGCCCGCAGGAGTCTGTAGGAGTCTGTAGGATTCTATAAGGTTCCGGAGGGTTCTGCAGGGTTCCGTAGGGGCCCGTAGAGCTCCGTAGTGGCTGGTAAAGTTCCGTAGGGCCCTGTGGGGTTCTGTATGGACCTGTAGGGTTCCGTAGGGGCCTGCAGGGTTCTGTAAGTGCCCGCAGGTGTCTGTAGGGTTCCGTAGGGGTCTGTAGTGTTCCGTAGGCACCTGCAGTGTTCTGTAGGAGCCCATAGGGTTTTCGTGAGGTTCCGTTGTGTTGCTAAGGGTCTTGTAGAGTGCTGTCAGGTCCTGGAGTATTCTGTAGGGTTCCAGAGGGGCTCGTAGGGTTCCGTCGAAATCTGTAGGCTTCCCTAGGGGCCCGTGGAGTCCCGTAGATTTCCGTAGGGGCCTGTAGGGTTGTGTAAGTGCCCGCAGGGGTTGGTAGGAGCTTGTTGGGTTCCATAAGTTTCCAGAGGGTTGTGTAGGGTTCCGTAGGGGCCTGTGGTGTTCCCTAGGGGCCTGTAGAGTCTCGTACGGTTCCGTAGGGTCCTGTAGGTTTCCCTAGGGACCTGTAGAGTCTCGTACAGTTCCGTAGGGTCCTGTAGGTTTCCATAAGCGCCCGCAGAGGTCTGAAGGGGCCCGTACTGTTCCGTAAGGATCCATAGGGCTCCGTAGATCTTTGTAGGTTCCCTAGAGGCCTCTGGAGTACCGCAGGAGCCAGTAGTGTTCTGTAGGGGCCCGTAGGGTTCCTTCCATAGGGGCTGGCAGTGTTCCGTAGGGGCCTGTAGGGTTGTGTAAGTGCCCGCAGGAGTCTGTAGGAGTCTGTGGGATTCTATAAGGTTCCGGAGGGTTCTGCAGGGTTCCGTAGGGGCCCATAGAGCTCCGTAGTGGCTGGTAAAGTTCCGTAGGGCCCTGTGGGGTTCTGTATGGACCTGTAGGGTTCCGTAGGGGCCTGCAGGGTTCTGTAAGTGCCCGTAGGTGTCTGTAGGGTTCCGTAGGGGTCTGTAGGGTTCCGTAGGCACCTGCAGTGTTCTGTAGGAGCCCATAGGGTTTTCGTGAGGTTCCGTTGTGTTGCTAAGGGTCTTGTAGAGTGCTGTCGGGTCCTGGAGTATTCTGTAGGGTTCCAGAGGGGCTCGTAGGGTTCCATTGAAATCTATAGGGTTCCCTAGGGGCCCATAGAGTCCTGTAGATTTCCGTAGGGACCTGTAGGGTTGTGTAAGTGCCCGCAGGGGTTGGTAGGAGCTTGTTGGGTTCCATAAGTTTCCAGAGGGTTGTGTAGGGTTCTGTAGGGGCCTGTGGTGTTCCCTAGGGGCCTGTAGAGTCTCGTACGGTTCCGTAGGGGCCTGTGGTGTTCCCTAGGGACCTGTAGAGTCTCGTACAGTTCCGTAGGGTCCTGTAGGTTTCCATAAGCGCCCGCAGAGGTCTGAAGGGGCCCGTACTGTTCCGTAAGGATCCATAGGGTTCCGTAGAGCTTCGTAGGTTCCCTAGAGCCTCTGGAGTACCGCAGGAGCCAGTAGTGTTCTGTAGGGGCCCGTAGGGTTCCTTCCATAGGGGCTGGCAGTGTTCTGTAGGGGCCCGTAGGGTTGTGTAAGTGCCCGCAGCAGTCTGTAGGAGTCTGTGGGATTCTATAAGGTTCTGGAGGGTTCTGCAGGGTTCCGTAGGGGCCAGTAGAGTTCGTAGTGGCTGGTAAAGTTCCGTAGGGCCCTGTGGGGTTCTGTATGGACCTGTAGGGTTCCGTAGGGGCCTGCAGGGTTCTGTAAATGCCCGCAGGTGTCTGTAGGGTTCCGTAGGGGTCTGTAGTGTTCCGTAGGCACCTGCAGTGTTCTGTAGGAGCCCATAGGGTTTTCGTGAGGTTCCGTTGTGTTGCTAAGGGTCTTGTAGAGTGCTGTCGGGTCCTGGAGTATTCTGTAGGGTTCCAGAGGGGCTCGTAGGGTTCCGTCGAAATCTGTAGGCTTCCCTAGGGGCCCGTGGAGTCCCGTAGATTTCCGTAGGGGCCTGTAGGGTTGTGTAAGTGCCCGCAGGGGTTGGTAGGAGCTTGTAGGGTGCCATAAGTTTCCAGAGGGTTGTGTAGGGTTCCGTAGGGGCCTGTGGTGTTCCCTAGGGGCCTGTAGAGTCTCGTACAGTTCCGTAGGGGCCTGTGGTGTTCCCTAGGGGCCTGTAGAGTCTCGTACAGTTCCGTAGGGTCCTGTAGGTTTCCATAAGCGCCCGCAGAGGTCTGAAGGGGCCCGTACTGTTCTGTAAGGATCCATAGGGCTCCGTAGAGCTTCGTAGGTTCCCTAGAGGCCTGTAGAGTACCGCAGGAGCCAGTAGTGTTCTGTAGGGCCCCGTAGGGTTCCTTCCATAGGGCCTGGCAGTGTTCTGTAGGGTCCTCTAGGGTTGAGTAAGTGCCCGCAGGAGTCTGTAGGAGTCTGTGGGATTCTGTAAGGTTCCGGAGGGTTCTGCAGGGTTCCGTAGGGGCCCGTAGAGTTCCGTAGTGGCTGGTAAAGTTCCGTAGGGCCCTGTGGGGTTCTGTATGGACCTGTAGGGTTCCGTAGGGGCCTGCAGGGTTCTGTAAGTGCCCGTAGGTGTCTGTACGGGTCTGTAGGGTTCCGTAGGCACCTGCAGTGTTCTGTAGGAGCCCATAGGGTTTTCGTGAGGTTCCGTTGTGTTGCTAAGGGTCTTGTAGAGTGCTGTCGGGTCCTGGAGTATTCTGTAGGGTTCCAGAGGGGCTCGTAGGGTTCCGTCGAAATCTGTAGGCTTCCCTAGGGGCCCGTGGAGTCCCATAGATTTCCGTAGGGGCCTGTAGGGTTGTGTAAGTGCCCGCAGGGGTTGGTGGGAGCTTGTAGGGTGCCATAAGTTTCCAGAGGGTTGTGTAGGGTTCCGTAGGGGCCTGTGGTGTTCCCTAGGGGCCTGTAGAGTCTCGTACAGTTCCGTAGGGGCCTGTGGTGTTCCCTAGGGACCTGTAGAGTCTCGTACAGTTCCGTAGGGTCCTGTAGGTTTCCATAAGCGCCCGCAGAGGTCTGAAGGGGCCCGTACTGTTCCGTAAGGATCCATAGGGCTCCGTAGATCTTTGTAGGTTCCCTAGAGGCCTCTGGAGTACCGCAGGAGCCAGTAGTGTTCTGTAGGGGCCCGTAGGGTTCCTTCCATAGGGGCTGGCAGTGTTCCGTAGGGGCCTGTAGGGTTGTGTAAGTGCCCGCAGGAGTCTGTAGGAGTCTGTAGGATTCTATAAGGTTCCGGAGGGTTCTGCAGGGTTCCGTAGGGGCCCGTAGAGCTCCGTAGTGGCTGGTAAAGTTCCGTAGGGCCCTGTGGGGTTCTGTATGGACCTGTAGGGTTCCGTAGGGGCCTGCAGGGTTCTGTAAGTGCCCGCAGGTGTCTGTAGGGTTCCGTAGGGGTCTGTAGTGTTCCGTAGGCACCTGCAGTGTTCTGTAGGAGCCCATAGGGTTTTCGTGAGGTTCCGTTGTGTTGCTAAGGGTCTTGTAGAGTGCTGTCAGGTCCTGGAGTATTCTGTAGGGTTCCAGAGGGGCTCGTAGGGTTCCGTCGAAATCTGTAGGCTTCCCTAGGGGCCCGTGGAGTCCCGTAGATTTCCGTAGGGGCCTGTAGGGTTGTGTAAGTGCCCGCAGGGGTTGGTAGGAGCTTGTTGGGTTCCATAAGTTTCCAGAGGGTTGTGTAGGGTTCCGTAGGGGCCTGTGGTGTTCCCTAGGGGCCTGTAGAGTCTCGTACGGTTCCGTAGGGTCCTGTAGGTTTCCCTAGGGACCTGTAGAGTCTCGTACAGTTCCGTAGGGTCCTGTAGGTTTCCATAAGCGCCCGCAGAGGTCTGAAGGGGCCCGTACTGTTCCGTAAGGATCCATAGGGCTCCGTAGATCTTTGTAGGTTCCCTAGAGGCCTCTGGAGTACCGCAGGAGCCAGTAGTGTTCTGTAGGGGCCCGTAGGGTTCCTTCCATAGGGGCTGGCAGTGTTCCGTAGGGGCCTGTAGGGTTGTGTAAGTGCCCGCAGGAGTCTGTAGGAGTCTGTGGGATTCTATAAGGTTCCGGAGGGTTCTGCAGGGTTCCGTAGGGGCCCATAGAGCTCCGTAGTGGCTGGTAAAGTTCCGTAGGGCCCTGTGGGGTTCTGTATGGACCTGTAGGGTTCCGTAGGGGCCTGCAGGGTTCTGTAAGTGCCCGTAGGTGTCTGTAGGGTTCCGTAGGGGTCTGTAGGGTTCCGTAGGCACCTGCAGTGTTCTGTAGGAGCCCATAGGGTTTTCGTGAGGTTCCGTTGTGTTGCTAAGGGTCTTGTAGAGTGCTGTCGGGTCCTGGAGTATTCTGTAGGGTTCCAGAGGGGCTCGTAGGGTTCCATTGAAATCTATAGGGTTCCCTAGGGGCCCATAGAGTCCTGTAGATTTCCGTAGGGACCTGTAGGGTTGTGTAAGTGCCCGCAGGGGTTGGTAGGAGCTTGTTGGGTTCCATAAGTTTCCAGAGGGTTGTGTAGGGTTCTGTAGGGGCCTGTGGTGTTCCCTAGGGGCCTGTAGAGTCTCGTACGGTTCCGTAGGGGCCTGTGGTGTTCCCTAGGGACCTGTAGAGTCTCGTACAGTTCCGTAGGGTCCTGTAGGTTTCCATAAGCGCCCGCAGAGGTCTGAAGGGGCCCGTACTGTTCCGTAAGGATCCATAGGGTTCCGTAGAGCTTCGTAGGTTCCCTAGAGCCTCTGGAGTACCGCAGGAGCCAGTAGTGTTCTGTAGGGGCCCGTAGGGTTCCTTCCATAGGGGCTGGCAGTGTTCTGTAGGGGCCCGTAGGGTTGTGTAAGTGCCCGCAGCAGTCTGTAGGAGTCTGTGGGATTCTATAAGGTTCTGGAGGGTTCTGCAGGGTTCCGTAGGGGCCAGTAGAGTTCGTAGTGGCTGGTAAAGTTCCGTAGGGCCCTGTGGGGTTCTGTATGGACCTGTAGGGTTCCGTAGGGGCCTGCAGGGTTCTGTAAATGCCCGCAGGTGTCTGTAGGGTTCCGTAGGGGTCTGTAGTGTTCCGTAGGCACCTGCAGTGTTCTGTAGGAGCCCATAGGGTTTTCGTGAGGTTCCGTTGTGTTGCTAAGGGTCTTGTAGAGTGCTGTCGGGTCCTGGAGTATTCTGTAGGGTTCCAGAGGGGCTCGTAGGGTTCCGTCGAAATCTGTAGGCTTCCCTAGGGGCCCGTGGAGTCCCGTAGATTTCCGTAGGGGCCTGTAGGGTTGTGTAAGTGCCCGCAGGGGTTGGTAGGAGCTTGTAGGGTGCCATAAGTTTCCAGAGGGTTGTGTAGGGTTCCGTAGGGGCCTGTGGTGTTCCCTAGGGGCCTGTAGAGTCTCGTACAGTTCCGTAGGGGCCTGTGGTGTTCCCTAGGGGCCTGTAGAGTCTCGTACAGTTCCGTAGGGTCCTGTAGGTTTCCATAAGCGCCCGCAGAGGTCTGAAGGGGCCCGTACTGTTCTGTAAGGATCCATAGGGCTCCGTAGAGCTTTGTAGGTTCCCTAGAGGCCTGTAGAGTACCGCAGGAGCCAGTAGTGTTCTGTAGGGCCCCGTAGGGTTCCTTCCATAGGGCCTGGCAGTGTTCTGTAGGGTCCTCTAGGGTTGAGTAAGTGCCCGCAGGAGTCTGTAGGAGTCTGTGGGATTCTGTAAGGTTCCGGAGGGTTCTGCAGGGTTCCGTAGGGGCCCGTAGAGTTCCGTAGTGGCTGGTAAAGTTCCGTAGGGCCCTGTGGGGTTCTGTATGGACCTGTAGGGTTCCGTAGGGGCCTGCAGGGTTCTGTAAGTGCCCGTAGGTGTCTGTACGGGTCTGTAGGGTTCCGTAGGCACCTGCAGTGTTCTGTAGGAGCCCATAGGGTTTTCGTGAGGTTCCGTTGTGTTGCTAAGGGTCTTGTAGAGTGCTGTCGGGTCCTGGAGTATTCTGTAGGGTTCCAGAGGGGCTCGTAGGGTTCCGTCGAAATCTGTAGGCTTCCCTAGGGGCCCGTGGAGTCCCATAGATTTCCGTAGGGGCCTGTAGGGTTGTGTAAGTGCCCGCAGGGGTTGGTGGGAGCTTGTAGGGTGCCATAAGTTTCCAGAGGGTTGTGTAGGGTTCCGTAGGGGCCTGTGGTGTTCCCTAGGGGCCTGTAGAGTCTCGTACAGTTCCGTAGGGGCCTGTGGTGTTCCCTAGGGACCTGTAGAGTCTCGTACAGTTCCGTAGGGTCCTGTAGGTTTCCATAAGCGCCCGCAGAGGTCTGAAGGGGCCCGTACTGTTCCGTAAGGATCCATAGGGCTCCGTAGATCTTTGTAGGTTCCCTAGAGGCCTCTGGAGTACCGCAGGAGCCAGTAGTGTTCTGTAGGGGCCCGTAGGGTTCCTTCCATAGGGGCTGGCAGTGTTCCGTAGGGGCCTGTAGGGTTGTGTAAGTGCCCGCAGGAGTCTGTAGGAGTCTGTGGGATTCTATAAGGTTCCGGAGGGTTCTGCAGGGTTCCGTAGGGGCCCATAGAGCTCCGTAGTGGCTGGTAAAGTTCCGTAGGGCCCTGTGGGGTTCTGTATGGACCTGTAGGGTTCCGTAGGGGCCTGCAGGGTTCTGTAAGTGCCCGCAGGTGTCTGTAGGGTTCCGTAGGGGTCTGTAGTGTTCCGTAGGCACCTGCAGTGTTCTGTAGGAGCCCATAGGGTTTTCGTGAGGTTCCGTTGTGTTGCTAAGGGTCTTGTAGAGTGCTGTCAGGTCCTGGAGTATTCTGTAGGGTTCCAGAGGGGCTCGTAGGGTTCCGTCGAAATCTGTAGGCTTCCCTAGGGGCCCGTGGAGTCCCGTAGATTTCCGTAGGGGCCTGTAGGGTTGTGTAAGTGCCCGCAGGGGTTGGTAGGAGCTTGTTGGGTTCCATAAGTTTCCAGAGGGTTGTGTAGGGTTCCGTAGGGGCCTGTGGTGTTCCCTAGGGGCCTGTAGAGTCTCGTACGGTTCCGTAGGGTCCTGTAGGTTTCCATAAGCGCCCGCAGAGGTCTGAAGGGGCCCGTACTGTTCTGTAAGGATCCATAGGGCTCCGTAGAGCTTCGTAGGTTCCCTAGAGGCCTGTAGAGTACCGCAGGAGCCAGTAGTGTTCTGTAGGGCCCCGTAGGGTTCCTTCCATAGGGCCTGGCAGTGTTCCGTAGGGTCCTCTAGGGTTGAATAAGTGCCCGCAGGAGTCTGTAGGAGTCTGTGGGATTCTGTAAGGTTCCGGAGGGTTCTGCAGGGTTCCGTAGGGGTCCGTAGAGTTCCATAGTGGCTGGTAAAGTTCCGTAGGGCCCTGTGGGGTTCTGTATGGACCTGTAGGGTTCCGTAGGGGCCTGCAGGGTTCTGTAAGTGCCCGTAGGTGTCTGTACGGGTCTGTAGTGTTCCGTAGGCACCTGCAGTGTTCTGTAGGAGCCCATAGGGTTTTCGTGAGGTTCCGTTGTGTTGCTAAGGGTCTTGTAGAGTGCTGTCGGGTCCTGGAGTATTCTGTAGGGTTCCAGAGGGGCTCATAGGGTTCCGTCGAAATCTGTAGGCTTCCCTAGGGGCCCGTGGAGTCCCGTAGATTTCCGTAGGGGCCTGTAGGGTTGTGTAAGTGCCCGCAGGGGTTGGTAGGAGCTTATAGGGTTCCATAAGTTTCCAGAGGGTTGTGTAGGGTTCCGTAGGGGCCTGTGGTGTTCCCTAGGGGCCTGTAGAGTCTCGTACGGTTCCGTAGGGGCCTGTGGTGTTCCCTAGGGACCTGTAGAGTCTCGTACAGTTCCGTAGGGTCCTGTAGGTTTCCATAAGCGCCCGCAGAGGTCTGAAGGGGCCCGTACTGTTCCGTAAGGATCCATAGGGCTCCGTAGATCTTTGTAGGTTCCCTAGAGGCCTCTGGAGTACCGCAGGAGCCAGTAGTGTTCTGTAGGGGCCCGTAGGGTTCCTTCCATAGGGGCTGGCAGTGTTCCGTAGGGGCCTGTAGGGTTGTGTAAGTGCCCGCAGGAGTCTGTAGGAGTCTGTGGGATTCTATAAGGTTCCGGAGGGTTCTGCAGGGTTCCGTAGGGGCCCATAGAGCTCCGTAGTGGCTGGTAAAGTTCCGTAGGGCCCTGTGGGGTTCTGTATGGACCTGTAGGGTTCCGTAGGGGCCTGCAGGGTTCTGTAAGTGCCCGCAGGTGTCTGTAGGGTTCCGTAGGGGTCTGTAGTGTTCCGTAGGCACCTGCAGTGTTCTGTAGGAGCCCATAGGGTTTTCGTGAGGTTCCGTTGTGTTGCTAAGGGTCTTGTAGAGTGCTGTCGGGTCCTGGAGTATTCTGTAGGGTTCCAGAGGGGCTCGTAGGGTTCCGTCGAAATCTGTAGGCTTCCCTAGGGGCCCGTGGAGTCCCGTAGATTTCCGTAGGGGCCTGTAGGGTTGTGTAAGTGCCCGCAGGGGTTGGTAGGAGCTTGTAGGGTGCCATAAGTTTCCAGAGGGTTGTGTAGGGTTCCGTAGGGGCCTGTGGTGTTCCCTAGGGGCCTGTAGAGTCTCGTACAGTTCCGTAGGGGCCTGTGGTGTTCCCTAGGGGCCTGTAGAGTCTCGTACAGTTCCGTAGGGTCCTGTAGGTTTCCATAAGCGCCCGCAGAGGTCTGAAGGGGCCCGTACTGTTCTGTAAGGATCCATAGGGCTCCGTAGAGCTTCGTAGGTTCCCTAGAGGCCTGTAGAGTACCGCAGGAGCCAGTAGTGTTCTGTAGGGCCCCGTAGGGTTCCTTCCATAGGGCCTGGCAGTGTTCCGTAGGGTCCTCTAGGGTTGAGTAAGTGCCCGCAGGAGTCTGTAGGAGTCTGTGGGATTCTGTAAGGTTCCGGAGGGTTCTGCAGGGTTCCGTAGGGGCCCGTAGAGTTCCATAGTGGCTGGTAAAGTTCCGTAGGGCCCTGTGGGGTTCTGTATGGACCTGTAGGGTTCCGTAGGGGCCTGCAGGGTTCTGTAAGTGCCCGTAGGTGTCTGTACGGGTCTGTAGTGTTCCGTAGGCACCTGCAGTGTTCTGTAGGAGCCCATAGGGTTTTCGTGAGGTTCCGTTGTGTTGCTAAGGGTCTTGTAGAGTGCTGTCGGGTCCTGGAGTATTCTGTAGGGTTCCAGAGGGGCTCATAGGGTTCCGTCGAAATCTGTAGGCTTCCCTAGGGGCCCGTGGAGTCCCGTAGATTTCCGTAGGGGCCTGTAGGGTTGTGTAAGTGCCCGCAGGGGTTGGTAGGAGCTTATAGGGTGCCATAAGTTTCCAGAGGGTTGTGTAGGGTTCCGTAGGGGCCTGTGGTGTTCCCTAGGGGCCTGTAGAGTCTCGTACGGTTCCGTAGGGGCCTGTGGTGTTCCCTAGGGACCTGTAGAGTCTCGTACAGTTCCGTAGGGTCCTGTAGGTTTCCATAAGCGCCCGCAGAGGTCTGAAGGGGCCCGTACTGTTCCGTAAGGATCCATAGGGCTCCGTAGATCTTTGTAGGTTCCCTAGAGGCCTCTGGAGTACCGCAGGAGCCAGTAGTGTTCTGTAGGGGCCCGTAGGGTTCCTTCCATAGGGGCTGGCAGTGTTCCGTAGGGGCCTGTAGGGTTGTGTAAGTGCCCGCAGGAGTCTGTAGGAGTCTGTGGGATTCTATAAGGTTCCGGAGGGTTCTGCAGGGTTCCGTAGGGGCCCATAGAGCTCCGTAGTGGCTGGTAAAGTTCCGTAGGGCCCTGTGGGGTTCTGTATGGACCTGTAGGGTTCCGTAGGGGCCTGCAGGGTTCTGTAAGTGCCCGTAGGTGTCTGTAGGGTTCCGTAGGGGTCTGTAGGGTTCCGTAGGCACCTGCAGTGTTCTGTAGGAGCCCATAGGGTTTTCGTGAGGTTCCGTTGTGTTGCTAAGGGTCTTGTAGAGTGCTGTCGGGTCCTGGAGTATTCTGTAGGGTTCCAGAGGGGCTCGTAGGGTTCCATTGAAATCTATAGGGTTCCCTAGGGGCCCATAGAGTCCTGTAGATTTCCGTAGGGACCTGTAGGGTTGTGTAAGTGCCCGCAGGGGTTGGTAGGAGCTTGTTGGGTTCCATAAGTTTCCAGAGGGTTGTGTAGGGTTCTGTAGGGGCCTGTGGTGTTCCCTAGGGGCCTGTAGAGTCTCGTACGGTTCCGTAGGGGCCTGTGGTGTTCCCTAGGGACCTGTAGAGTCTCGTACAGTTCCGTAGGGTCCTGTAGGTTTCCATAAGCGCCCGCAGAGGTCTGAAGGGGCCCGTACTGTTCCGTAAGGATCCATAGGGTTCCGTAGAGCTTCGTAGGTTCCCTAGAGCCTCTGGAGTACCGCAGGAGCCAGTAGTGTTCTGTAGGGGCCCGTAGGGTTCCTTCCATAGGGGCTGGCAGTGTTCTGTAGGGGCCCGTAGGGTTGTGTAAGTGCCCGCAGCAGTCTGTAGGAGTCTGTGGGATTCTATAAGGTTCTGGAGGGTTCTGCAGGGTTCCGTAGGGGCCAGTAGAGTTCCGTAGTGGCTGGTAAAGTTCCGTAGGGCCCTGTGGGGTTCTGTATGGACCTGTAGGGTTCCGTAGGGGCCTGCAGGGTTCTGTAAGTGCCCGCAGGTGTCTGTAGGGTTCCGTAGGGGTCTGTAGTGTTCCGTAGGCACCTGCAGTGTTCTGTAGGAGCCCATAGGGTTTTCGTGAGGTTCCGTTGTGTTGCTAAGGGTCTTGTAGAGTGCTGTCGGGTCCTGGAGTATTCTGTAGGGTTCCAGAGGGGCTCGTAGGGTTCCGTCGAAATCTGTAGGCTTCCCTAGGGGCCCGTGGAGTCCCGTAGATTTCCGTAGGGGCCTGTAGGGTTGTGTAAGTGCCCGCAGGGGTTGGTAGGAGCTTGTAGGGTGCCATAAGTTTCCAGAGGGTTGTGTAGGGTTCCGTAGGGGCCTGTGGTGTTCCCTAGGGGTCTGTAGAGTCTCGTACAGTTCCGTAGGGGCCTGTGGTGTTCCCTAGGGGCCTGTAGAGTCTCGTACAGTTCCGTAGGGTCCTGTAGGTTTCCATAAGCGCCCGCAGAGGTCTGAAGGGGCCCGTACTGTTCTGTAAGGATCCATAGGGCTCCGTAGAGCTTCGTAGGTTCCCTAGAGGCCTGTAGAGTACCGCAGGAGCCAGTAGTGTTCTGTAGGGCCCCGTAGGGTTCCTTCCATAGGGCCTGGCAGTGTTCTGTAGGGTCCTCTAGGGTTGAGTAAGTGCCCGCAGGAGTCTGTAGGAGTCTGTGGGATTCTATAAGGTTCCGGAGGGTTCTGCAGGGTTCCGTAGGGGCCCGTAGAGCTCCGTAGTGGCTGGTAAAGTTCCGTAGGGCCCTGTGGGGTTCTGTATGGACCTGTAGGGTTCCGTAGGGGCCTGCAGGGTTCTGTAAGTGCCCGCAGGTGTCTGTAGGGTTCCGTAGGGGTCTGTAGTGTTCCGTAGGCACCTGCAGTGTTCTGTAGGAGCCCATAGGGTTTTCGTGAGGTTCCGTTGTGTTGCTAAGGGTCTTGTAGAGTGCTGTCAGGTCCTGGAGTATTCTGTAGGGTTCCAGAGGGGCTCGTAGGGTTCCGTCGAAATCTGTAGGCTTCCCTAGGGGCCCGTGGAGTCCCGTAGATTTCCGTAGGGGCCTGTAGGGTTGTGTAAGTGCCCGCAGGGGTTGGTAGGAGCTTGTAGGGTGCCATAAGTTTCCAGAGGGTTGTGTAGGGTTCCGTAGGGGCCTGTGGTGTTCCCTAGGGGCCTGTAGAGTCTCGTACAGTTCCGTAGGGGCCTGTGGTGTTCCCTAGGGGCCTGTAGAGTCTCGTACAGTTCCGTAGGGTCCTGTAGGTTTCCATAAGCGCCCGCAGAGGTCTGAAGGGGCCCGTACTGTTCTGTAAGGATCCATAGGGCTCCGTAGAGCTTCGTAGGTTCCCTAGAGGCCTGTAGAGTACCGCAGGAGCCAGTAGTGTTCTGTAGGGCCCCGTAGGGTTCCTTCCATAGGGCCTGGCAGTGTTCTGTAGGGTCCTCTAGGGTTGAGTAAGTGCCCGCAGGAGTCTGTAGGAGTCTGTGGGATTCTGTAAGGTTCCGGAGGGTTCTGCAGGGTTCCGTAGGGGCCAATAGAGTTCCGTAGTGGCTGGTAAAGTTCCGTAGGGCCCTGTGGGGTTCTGTATGGACCTGTAGGGTTCCGTAGGGGCCTGCAGGGTTCTGTAAGTGCCCGTAGGTGTCTGTACGGGTCTGTAGGGTTCCGTAGGCACCTGCAGTGTTCTGTAGGAGCCCATAGGGTTTTCGTGAGGTTCCGTTGTGTTGCTAAGGGTCTTGTAGAGTGCTGTCGGGTCCTGGAGTATTCTGTAGGGTTCCAGAGGGGCTCGTAGGGTTCCGTCGAAATCTGTAGGCTTCCCTAGGGGCCCGTGGAGTCCCATAGATTTCCGTAGGGGCCTGTAGGGTTGTGTAAGTGCCCGCAGGGGTTGGTGGGAGCTTGTAGGGTGCCATAAGTTTCCAGAGGGTTGTGTAGGGTTCCGTAGGGGCCTGTGGTGTTCCCTAGGGGCCTGTAGAGTCTCGTACAGTTCCGTAGGGGCCTGTGGTGTTCCCTAGGGACCTGTAGAGTCTCGTACAGTTCCGTAGGGTCCTGTAGGTTTCCATAAGCGCCCGCAGAGGTCTGAAGGGGCCCGTACTGTTCCGTAAGGATCCATAGGGCTCCGTAGATCTTTGTAGGTTCCCTAGAGGCCTCTGGAGTACCGCAGGAGCCAGTAGTGTTCTGTAGGGGCCCGTAGGGTTCCTTCCATAGGGGCTGGCAGTGTTCCGTAGGGGCCTGTAGGGTTGTGTAAGTGCCCGCAGGAGTCTGTAGGAGTCTGTGGGATTCTGTAAGGTTCCGGAGGGTTCTGCAGGGTTCCGTAGGGGCCCGTAGAGCTCCGTAGTGGCTGGTAAAGTTCCGTAGGGCCCTGTGGGGTTCTGTATGGACCTGTAGGGTTCCGTAGGGGCCTGCAGGGTTCTGTAAGTGCCCGCAGGTGTCTGTAGGGTTCCGTAGGGGTCTGTAGTGTTCCGTAGGCACCTGCAGTGTTCTGTAGGAGCCCATAGGGTTTTCGTGAGGTTCCGTTGTGTTGCTAAGGGTCTTGTAGAGTGCTGTCAGGTCCTGGAGTATTCTGTAGGGTTCCAGAGGGGCTCGTAGGGTTCCGTCGAAATCTGTAGGCTTCCCTAGGGGCCCGTGGAGTCCCGTAGATTTCCGTAGGGGCCTGTAGGGTTGTGTAAGTGCCCGCAGGGGTTGGTAGGAGCTTGTTGGGTTCCATAAGTTTCCAGAGGGTTGTGTAGGGTTCCGTAGGGGCCTGTGGTGTTCCCTAGGGGCCTGTAGAGTCTCGTACGGTTCCGTAGGGTCCTGTAGGTTTCCATAAGCGCCCGCAGAGGTCTGAAGGGGCCCGTACTGTTCTGTAAGGATCCATAGGGCTCCGTAGAGCTTCGTAGGTTCCCTAGAGGCCTGTAGAGTACCGCAGGAGCCAGTAGTGTTCTGTAGGGCCCCGTAGGGTTCCTTCCATAGGGCCTGGCAGTGTTCCGTAGGGTCCTCTAGGGTTGAATAAGTGCCCGCAGGAGTCTGTAGGAGTCTGTGGGATTCCGTAAGGTTCCGGAGGGTTCTGCAGGGTTCCGTAGGGGCCCGTAGAGTTCCATAGTGGCTGGTAAAGTTCCGTAGGGCCCTGTGGGGTTCTGTATGGACCTGTAGGGTTCCGTAGGGGCCTGCAGGGTTCTGTAAATGCCCGTAGGTGTCTGTACGGGTCTGTAGTGTTCCGTAGGCACCTGCAGTGTTCTGTAGGAGCCCATAGGGTTTTCGTGAGGTTCCGTTGTGTTGCTAAGGGTCTTGTAGAGTGCTGTCGGGTCCTGGAGTATTCTGTAGGGTTCCAGAGGGGCTCGTAGGGTTCCGTCGAAATCTGTAGGCTTCCCTAGGGGCCCGTGGAGTCCCGTAGATTTCCGTAGGGGCCTGTAGGGTTGTGTAAGTGCCCGCAGGGGTTGGTAGGAGCTTATAGGGTGCCATAAGTTTCCAGAGGGTTGTGTAGGGTTCCGTAGGGGCCTGTGGTGTTCCCTAGGGGCCTGTAGAGTCTCGTACGGTTCCGTAGGGGCCTGTGGTGTTCCCTAGGGACCTGTAGAGTCTCGTACAGTTCCGTAGGGTCCTGTAGGTTTCCATAAGCGCCCGCAGAGGTCTGAAGGGGCCCGTACTGTTCCGTAAGGATCCATAGGGCTCCGTAGATCTTTGTAGGTTCCCTAGAGGCCTCTGGAGTACCGCAGGAGCCAGTAGTGTTCTGTAGGGGCCCGTACGGTTCCTTCCATAGGGGCTGGCAGTGTTCCGTAGGGGCCTGTAGGGTTGTGTAAGTGCCCGCAGGAGTCTGTAGGAGTCTGTGGGATTCTGTAAGGTTCCGGAGGGTTCTGCAGGGTTCCGTAGGGGCCCGTAGAGCTCCGTAGTGGCTGGTAAAGTTCCGTAGGGCCCTGTGGGGTTCTGTATGGACCTGTAGGGTTCCGTAGGGGCCTGCAGGGTTCTGTAAGTGCCCGCAGGTGTCTGTAGGGTTCCGTAGGGGTCTGTAGTGTTCCGTAGGCACCTGCAGTGTTCTGTAGGAGCCCATAGGGTTTTCGTGAGGTTCCGTTGTGTTGCTAAGGGTCTTGTAGAGTGCTGTCAGGTCCTGGAGTATTCTGTAGGGTTCCAGAGGGGCTCGTAGGGTTCCGTCGAAATCTGTAGGCTTCCCTAGGGGCCCGTGGAGTCCCGTAGATTTCCGTAGGGGCCTGTAGGGTTGTGTAAGTGCCCGCAGGGGTTGGTAGGAGCTTGTAGGGTTCCATAAGTTTCCAGAGGGTTGTGTAGGGTTCCGTAGGGGCCTGTGGTGTTCCCTAGGGGCCTGTAGAGTCTCGTACAGTTCCGTAGGGGCCTGTGGTGTTCCCTAGGGGCCTGTAGAGTCTCGTACAGTTCCGTAGGGTCCTGTAGGTTTCCATAAGCGCCCGCAGAGGTCTGAAGGGGCCCGTACTGTTCTGTAAGGATCCATAGGGCTCCGTAGAGCTTCGTAGGTTCCCTAGAGGCCTGTAGAGTACCGCAGGAGCCAGTAGTGTTCTGTAGGGCCCCGTAGGGTTCCTTCCATAGGGCCTGGCAGTGTTCTGTAGGGTCCTCTAGGGTTGAGTAAGTGCCCGCAGGAGTCTGTAGGAGTCTGTGGGATTCTGTAAGGTTCCGGAGGGTTCTGCAGGGTTCCGTAGGGGCCCGTAGAGTTCCGTAGTGGCTGGTAAAGTTCCGTAGGGCCCTGTGGGGTTCTGTATGGACCTGTAGGGTTCCGTAGGGGCCTGCAGGGTTCTGTAAGTGCCCGTAGGTGTCTGTACGGGTCTGTAGGGTTCCGTAGGCACCTGCAGTGTTCTGTAGGAGCCCATAGGGTTTTCGTGAGGTTCCGTTGTGTTGCTAAGGGTCTTGTAGAGTGCTGTCGGGTCCTGGAGTATTCTGTAGGGTTCCAGAGGGGCTCGTAGGGTTCCGTCGAAATCTGTAGGCTTCCCTAGGGGCCCGTGGAGTCCCGTAGATTTCCGTAGGGGCCTGTAGGGTTGTGTAAGTGCCCGCAGGGGTTGGTGGGAGCTTGTAGGGTGCCATAAGTTTCCAGAGGGTTGTGTAGGGTTCCGTAGGGGCCTGTGGTGTTCCCTAGGGGCCTGTAGAGTCTCGTACGGTTCCGTAGGGTCCTGTAGGTTTCCATAAGCGCCCGCAGAGGTCTGAAGGGGCCCGTACTGTTCTGTAAGGATCCATAGGGCTCCGTAGAGCTTCGTAGGTTCCCTAGAGGCCTGTAGAGTACCGCAGGAGCCAGTAGTGTTCTGTAGGGCCCCGTAGGGTTCCTTCCATAGGGCCTGGCAGTGTTCCGTAGGGTCCTCTAGGGTTGAATAAGTGCCCGCAGGAGTCTGTAGGAGTCTGTGGGATTCTGTAAGGTTCCGGAGGGTTCTGCAGGGTTCCGTAGGGGCCCGTAGAGTTCCATAGTGGCTGGTAAAGTTCCGTAGGGCCCTGTGGGGTTCTGTATGGACCTGTAGGGTTCCGTAGGGGCCTGCAGGGTTCTGTAAGTGCCCGTAGGTGTCTGTACGGGTCTGTAGTGTTCCGTAGGCACCTGCAGTGTTCTGTAGGAGCCCATAGGGTTTTCGTGAGGTTCCGTTGTGTTGCTAAGGGTCTTGTAGAGTGCTGTCGGGTCCTGGAGTATTCTGTAGGGTTCCAGAGGGGCTCGTAGGGTTCCGTCGAAATCTGTAGGCTTCCCTAGGGGCCCGTGGAGTCCCGTAGATTTCCGTAGGGGCCTGTAGGGTTGTGTAAGTGCCCGCAGGGGTTGGTAGGAGCTTATAGGGTGCCATAAGTTTCCAGAGGGTTGTGTAGGGTTCCGTAGGGGCCTGTGGTGTTCCCTAGGGGCCTGTAGAGTCTCGTACGGTTCCGTAGGGGCCTGTGGTGTTCCCTAGGGACCTGTAGAGTCTCGTACAGTTCCGTAGGGTCCTGTAGGTTTCCATAAGCGCCCGCAGAGGTCTGAAGGGGCCCGTACTGTTCTGTAAGGATCCATAGGGCTCCGTAGATCTTTGTAGGTTCCCTAGAGGCCTCTGGAGTACCGCAGGAGCCAGTAGTGTTCTGTAGGGGCCCGTAGGGTTCCTTCCATAGGGGCTGGCAGTGTTCCGTAGGGGCCTGTAGGGTTGTGTAAGTGCCCGCAGGAGTCTGTAGGAGTCTGTGGGATTCTGTAAGGTTCCGGAGGGTTCTGCAGGGTTCCGTAGGGGCCCGTAGAGCTCCGTAGTGGCTGGTAAAGTTCCGTAGGGCCCTGTGGGGTTCTGTATGGACCTGTAGGGTTCCGTAGGGGCCTGCAGGGTTCTGTAAGTGCCCGTAGGTGTCTGTAGGGTTCCGTAGGGGTCTGTAGGGTTCCGTAGGCACCTGCAGTGTTCTGTAGGAGCCCATAGGGTTTTCGTGAGGTTCCGTTGTGTTGCTAAGGGTCTTGTAGAGTGCTGTCGGGTCCTGGAGTATTCTGTAGGGTTCCAGAGGGGCTCGTAGGGTTCCATTGAAATCTATAGGGTTCCCTAGGGGCCCATAGAGTCCTGTAGATTTCCGTAGGGACCTGTAGGGTTGTGTAAGTGCCCGCAGGGGTTGGTAGGAGCTTGTTGGGTTCCATAAGTTTCCAGAGGGTTGTGTAGGGTTCTGTAGGGGCCTGTGGTGTTCCCTAGGGGCCTGTAGAGTCTCGTACGGTTCCGTAGGGGCCTGTGGTGTTCCCTAGGGACCTGTAGAGTCTCGTACAGTTCCGTAGGGTCCTGTAGGTTTCCATAAGCGCCCGCAGAGGTCTGAAGGGGCCCGTACTGTTCCGTAAGGATCCATAGGGTTCCGTAGAGCTTCGTAGGTTCCCTAGAGCCTCTGGAGTACCGCAGGAGCCAGTAGTGTTCTGTAGGGGCCCATAGGGTTCCTTCCATAGGGGCTGGCAGTGTTCTGTAGGGGCCCGTAGGGTTGTGTAAGTGCCCGCAGCAGTCTGTAGGAGTCTGTGGGATTCTATAAGGTTCTGGAGGGTTCTGCAGGGTTCCGTAGGGGCCAGTAGAGTTCGTAGTGGCTGGTAAAGTTCCGTAGGGCCCTGTGGGGTTCTGTATGGACCTGTAGGGTTCCGTAGGGGCCTGCAGGGTTCTGTAAGTGCCCGCAGGTGTCTGTAGGGTTCCGTAGGGGTCTGTAGGGTTCCGTAGGCACCTGCAGTGTTCTGTAGGAGCCCATAGGGTTTTCGTGAGGTTCCGTTGTGTTGCTAAGGGTCTTGTAGAGTGCTGTCGGGTCCTGGAGTATTCTGTAGGGTTCCAGAGGGGCTCGTAGGGTTCCGTCGAAATCTGTAGGCTTCCCTAGGGGCCCGTGGAGTCCCGTAGATTTCCGTAGGGGCCTGTAGGGTTGTGTAAGTGCCCGCAGGGGTTGGTAGGAGCTTGTAGGGTGCCATAAGTTTCCAGAGGGTTGTGTAGGGTTCCGTAGGGGCCTGTGGTGTTCCCTAGGGGCCTGTAGAGTCTCGTACAGTTCCGTAGGGGCCTGTGGTGTTCCCTAGGGGCCTGTAGAGTCTCGTACAGTTCCGTAGGGTCCTGTAGGTTTCCATAAGCGCCCGCAGAGGTCTGAAGGGGCCCGTACTGTTCTGTAAGGATCCATAGGGCTCCGTAGAGCTTCGTAGGTTCCCTAGAGGCCTGTAGAGTACCGCAGGAGCCAGTAGTGTTCTGTAGGGCCCCGTAGGGTTCCTTCCGTAGGGGCTGGCAGTGTTCCGTAGGGGCCTGTAGGGTTGTGTAAGTGCCCGCAGGAGTCTGTAGGAGTCTGTGGGATTCTGTAAGGTTCCGGAGGGTTCTGCAGGGTTCCGTAGGGGCCCGTAGAGTTCCGTAGTGGCTGGTAAAGTTCCGTAGGGCCCTGTGGGGTTCTGTATGGACCTGTAGGGTTCCGTAGGGGCCTGCAGGGTTCTGTAAGTGCCCGTAGGTGTCTGTACGGGTCTGTAGTGTTCCGTAGGCACCTGCAGTGTTCTGTAGGAGCCCATAGGGTTTTCGTGAGGTTCCGTTGTGTTGCTAAGGGTCTTGTAGAGTGCTGTCGGGTCCTGGAGTATTCTGTAGGGTTCCAGAGGGGCTCGTAGGGTTCCGTCGAAATCTGTAGGCTTCCCTAGGGGCCCGTGGAGTCCCGTAGATTTCCGTAGGGGCCTGTAGGGTTGTGTAAGTGCCCGCAGGGGTTGGTAGGAGCTTGTTGGGTTCCATAAGTTTCCAGAGGGTTGTGTAGGGTTCCGTAGGGGCCTGTGGTGTTCCCTAGGGGCCTGTAGAGTCTCGTACGGTTCCGTAGGGGCCTGTGGTGTTCCCTAGGGGCCTGTAGAGTCTCGTACAGTTCCGTAGGGTCCTGTAGGTTTCCATAAGCGCCCGCAGAGGTCTGAAGGGGCCCGTACTGTTCCGTAAGGATCCATAGGGCTCCGTAGATCTTTGTAGGTTCCCTAGAGGCCTCTGGAGTACCGCAGGAGCCAGTAGTGTTCTGTAGGGGCCCGTAGGGTTCCTTCCATAGGGGCTGGCAGTGTTCCGTAGGGGCCTGTAGGGTTGTGTAAGTGCCCGCAGGAGTCTGTAGGAGTCTGTGGGATTCTATAAGGTTCCGGAGGGTTCTGCAGGGTTCCGTAGGGGCCCGTAGAGCTCCGTAGTGGCTGGTAAAGTTCCGTAGGGCCCTGTGGGGTTCTGTATGGACCTGTAGGGTTCCGTAGGGGCCTGCAGGGTTCTGTAAGTGCCCGTAGGTGTCTGTAGGGTTCCGTAGGGGTCTGTAGGGTTCCGTAGGCACCTGCAGTGTTCTGTAGGAGCCCATAGGGTTTTCGTGAGGTTCCGTTGTGTTGCTAAGGGTCTTGTAGAGTGCTGTCGGGTCCTGGAGTATTCTGTAGGGTTCCAGAGGGGCTCGTAGGGTTCCATTGAAATCTATAGGGTTCCCTAGGGGCCCATAGAGTCCTGTAGATTTCCGTAGGGACCTGTAGGGTTGTGTAAGTGCCCGCAGGGGTTGGTAGGAGCTTGTTGGGTTCAATAAGTTTCCAGAGGGTTGTGTAGGGTTCTGTAGGGGCCTGTGGTGTTCCCTAGGGGCCTGTAGAGTCTCGTACGGTTCCGTAGGGGCCTGTGGTGTTCCCTAGGGACCTGTAGAGTCTCGTACAGTTCCGTAGGGTCCTGTAGGTTTCCATAAGCGCCCGCAGAGGTCTGAAGGGGCCCGTACTGTTCCGTAAGGATCCATAGGGTTCCGTAGAGCTTCGTAGGTTCCCTAGAGCCTCTGGAGTACCGCAGGAGCCAGTAGTGTTCTGTAGGGCCCCGTAGGGTTCCTTCCATAGGGCCTGGCAGTGTTCCGTAGGGTCCTCTAGGGTTGAGTAAGTGCCCGCAGGAGTCTGTAGGAGTCTGTGGGATTCTGTAAGGTTCCGGAGGGTTCTGCAGGGTTCCGTAGGGGCCCGTAGAGTTCCGTAGTGGCTGGTAAAGTTCCGTAGGGCCCTGTGGGGTTCTGTATGGACCTGTAGGGTTCCGTAGGGGCCTGCAGGGTTCTGTAAGTGCCCGTAGGTGTCTGTACGGGTCTGTAGGGTTCCGTAGGCACCTGCAGTGTTCTGTAGGAGCCCATAGGGTTTTCGTGAGGTTCCGTTGTGTTGCTAAGGGTCTTGTAGAGTGCTGTCGGGTCCTGGAGTATTCTGTAGGGTTCCAGAGGGGCTCGTAGGGTTCCGTCGAAATCTGTAGGCTTCCCTAGGGGCCCGTGGAGTCCCGTAGATTTCCGTAGGGGCCTGTAGGGTTGTGTAAGTGCCCGCAGGGGTTGGTAGGAGCTTATAGGGTGCCATAAGTTTCCAGAGGGTTGTGTAGGGTTCCGTAGGGGCCTGTGGTGTTCCCTAGGGGCCTGTAGAGTCTCGTACGGTTCCGTAGGGGCCTGTGGTGTTCCCTAGGGACCTGTAGAGTCTCGTACAGTTCCGTAGGGTCCTGTAGGTTTCCATAAGCGCCCGCAGAGGTCTGAAGGGGCCCGTACTGTTCCGTAAGGATCCATAGGGCTCCGTAGATCTTTGTAGGTTGCCTAGAGGCCTCTGGAGTACCGCAGGAGCCAGTAGTGTTCTGTAGGGGCCCGTAGGGTTCCTTCCATAGGGGCTGGCAGTGTTCCGTAGGGGCCTGTAGGGTTGTGTAAGTGCCCGCAGGAGTCTGTAGGAGTCTGTGGGATTCTATAAGGTTCCGGAGGGTTCTGCAGGGTTCCGTAGGGGCCCGTAGAGCTCCGTAGTGGCTGGTAAAGTTCCGTAGGGCCCTGTGGGGTTCTGTATGGACCTGTAGGGTTCCGTAGGGGCCTGCAGGGTTCTGTAAGTGCCCGTAGGTGTCTGTAGGGTTCCGTAGGGGTCTGTAGGGTTCCGTAGGCACCTGCAGTGTTCTGTAGGAGCCCATAGGGTTTTCGTGAGGTTCCGTTGTGTTGCTAAGGGTCTTGTAGAGTGCTGTCGGGTCCTGGAGTATTCTGTAGGGTTCCAGAGGGGCTCGTAGGGTTCCATTGAAATCTATAGGGTTCCCTAGGGGCCCATAGAGTCCTGTAGATTTCCGTAGGGACCTGTAGGGTTGTGTAAGTGCCCGCAGGGGTTGGTAGGAGCTTGTTGGGTTCCATAAGTTTCCAGAGGGTTGTGTAGGGTTCTGTAGGGGCCTGTGGTGTTCCCTAGGGGCCTGTAGAGTCTCGTACGGTTCCGTAGGGGCCTGTGGTGTTCCCTAGGGACCTGTAGAGTCTCGTACAGTTCCGTAGGGTCCTGTAGGTTTCCATAAGCGCCCGCAGAGGTCTGAAGGGGCCCGTACTGTTCCGTAAGGATCCATAGGGTTCCGTAGAGCTTCGTAGGTTCCCTAGAGCCTCTGGAGTACCGCAGGAGCCAGTAGTGTTCTGTAGGGCCCCGTAGGGTTCCTTCCATAGGGCCTGGCAGTGTTCCGTAGGGTCCTCTAGGGTTGAGTAAGTGCCCGCAGGAGTCTGTAGGAGTCTGTGGGATTCTGTAAGGTTCCGGAGGGTTCTGCAGGGTTCCGTAGGGGCCCGTAGAGTTCCGTAGTGGCTGGTAAAGTTCCGTAGGGCCCTGTGGGGTTCTGTATGGACCTGTAGGGTTCCGTAGGGGCCTGCAGGGTTCTGTAAGTGCCCGTAGGTGTCTGTACGGGTCTGTAGGGTTCCGTAGGCACCTGCAGTGTTCTGTAGGAGCCCATAGGGTTTTCGTGAGGTTCCGTTGTGTTGCTAAGGGTCTTGTAGAGTGCTGTCGGGTCCTGGAGTATTCTGTAGGGTTCCAGAGGGGCTCGTAGGGTTCCGTCGAAATCTGTAGGCTTCCTAGGGGCCCGTGGAGTCCCGTAGATTTCCGTAGGGGCCTGTAGGGTTGTGTAAGTGCCCGCAGGGGTTGGTAGGAGCTTATAGGGTGCCATAAGTTTCCAGAGGGTTGTGTAGGGTTCCGTAGGGGCCTGTGGTGTTCCCTAGGGGCCTGTAGAGTCTCGTACGGTTCCGTAGGGGCCTGTGGTGTTCCCTAGGGACCTGTAGAGTCTCGTACAGTTCCGTAGGGTCCTGTAGGTTTCCATAAGCGCCCGCAGAGGTCTGAAGGGGCCCGTACTTGTTCCGTAAGGATCCATAGGGCTCCGTAGATCTTTGTAGGTTCCCTAGAGGCCTCTGGAGTACCGCAGGAGCCAGTAGTGTTCTGTAGGGGCCCGTAGGGTTCCTTCCATAGGGGCTGGCAGTGTTCCGTAGGGGCCTGTAGGGTTGTGTAAGTGCCCGCAGGAGTCTGTAGGAGTCTGTGGGATTCTATAAGGTTCCGGAGGGTTCTGCAGGGTTCCGTAGGGGCCCGTAGAGCTCCGTAGTGGCTGGTAAAGTTCCGTAGGGCCCTGTGGGGTTCTGTATGGACCTGTAGGGTTCCGTAGGGGCCTGCAGGGTTCCGTAAGTGCCCGCAGGTGTCTGTAGGGTTCCGTAGGGGTCTGTAGGGTTCCGTAGGCACCTGCAGTGTTCTGTAGGAGCCCATAGGGTTTTCGTGAGGTTCCGTTGTGTTGCTAAGGGTCTTGTAGAGTGCTGTCGGGTCCTGGAGTATTCTGTAGGGTTCCAGAGGGGCTCGTAGGGTTCCATTGAAATCTATAGGGTTCCCTAGGGGCCCATAGAGTCCTGTAGATTTCCGTAGGGACCTGTAGGGTTGTGTAAGTGCCCGCAGGGGTTGGTAGGAGCTTGTTGGGTTCAATAAGTTTCCAGAGGGTTGTGTAGGGTTCTGTAGGGGCCTGTGGTGTTCCCTAGGGGCCTGTAGAGTCTCGTACGGTTCCGTAGGGGCCTGTGGTGTTCCCTAGGGACCTGTAGAGTCTCGTACAGTTCCGTAGGGTCCTGTAGGTTTCCATAAGCGCCCGCAGAGGTCTGAAGGGGCCCGTACTGTTCCGTAAGGATCCATAGGGTTCCGTAGAGCTTCGTAGGTTCCCTAGAGCCTCTGGAGTACCGCAGGAGCCAGTAGTGTTCTGTAGGGGCCCGTAGGGTTCCTTCCATAGGGGCTGGCAGTGTTCTGTAGGGGCCCGTAGGGTTGTGTAAGTGCCCGCAGCAGTCTGTAGGAGTCTGTGGGATTCTATAAGGTTCTGGAGGGTTCTGCAGGGTTCCGTAGGGGCCAGTAGAGTTCGTAGTGGCTGGTAAAGTTCCGTAGGGCCCTGTGGGGTTCTGTATGGACCTGTAGGGTTCCGTAGGGGCCTGCAGGGTTCTGTAAGTGCCCGCAGGTGTCTGTAGGGTTCCGTAGGGGTCTGTAGTGTTCCGTAGGCACCTGCAGTGTTCTGTAGGAGCCCATAGGGTTTTCGTGAGGTTCCGTTGTGTTGCTAAGGGTCTTGTAGAGTGCTGTCGGGTCCTGGAGTATTCTGTAGGGTTCCAGAGGGGCTCGTAGGGTTCCGTCGAAATCTGTAGGCTTCCCTAGGGGCCCGTGGAGTCCCGTAGATTTCCGTAGGGGCCTGTAGGGTTGTGTAAGTGCCCGCAGGGGTTGGTAGGAGCTTGTAGGGTGCCATAAGTTTCCAGAGGGTTGTGTAGGGTTCCGTAGGGGCCTGTGGTGTTCCCTAGGGGCCTGTAGAGTCTCGTACAGTTCCGTAGGGGCCTGTGGTGTTCCCTAGGGGCCTGTAGAGTCTCGTACAGTTCCGTAGGGTCCTGTAGGTTTCCATAAGCGCCCGCAGAGGTCTGAAGGGGCCCGTACTGTTCTGTAAGGATCCATAGGGCTCCGTAGAGCTTCGTAGGTTCCCTAGAGGCCTGTAGAGTACCGCAGGAGCCAGTAGTGTTCTGTAGGGCCCCGTAGGGTTCCTTCCATAGGGCCTGGCAGTGTTCTGTAGGGTCCTCTAGGGTTGAGTAAGTGCCCGCAGGAGTCTGTAGGAGTCTGTGGGATTCTATAAGGTTCCGGAGGGTTCTGCAGGGTTCCGTAGGGGCCCGTAGAGCTCCGTAGTGGCTGGTAAAGTTCCGTAGGGCCCTGTGGGGTTCTGTATGGACCTGTAGGGTTCCGTAGGGGCCTGCAGGGTTCTGTAAGTGCCCGCAGGTGTCTGTAGGGTTCCGTAGGGGTCTGTAGTGTTCCGTAGGCACCTGCAGTGTTCTGTAGGAGCCCATAGGGTTTTAGTGAGGTTCCGTTGTGTTGCTAAGGGTCTTGTAGAGTGCTGTCAGGTCCTGGAGTATTCTGTAGGGTTCCAGAGGGGCTCGTAGGGTTCCGTCGAAATCTGTAGGCTTCCCTAGGGGCCCGTGGAGTCCCGTAGATTTCCGTAGGGGCCTGTAGGGTTGTGTAAGTGCCCGCAGGGGTTGGTAGGAGCTTGTTGGGTTCCATAAGTTTCCAGAGGGTTGTGTAGGGTTCCGTAGGGGCCTGTGGTGTTCCCTAGGGGCCTGTAGAGTCTCGTACGGTTCCGTAGGGTCCTGTAGGTTTCCATAAGCGCCCGCAGAGGTCTGAAGGGGCCCGTACTGTTCTGTAAGGATCCATAGGGCTCCGTAGAGCTTCGTAGGTTCCCTAGAGGCCTCTGGAGTACCGCAGGAGCCAGTAGTGTTCTGTAGGGCCCCGTAGGGTTCCTTCCATAGGGGCTGGCAGTGTTCCGTAGGGGCCTGTAGGGTTGTGTAAGTGCCCGCAGGAGTCTGTAGGAGTCTGTGGGATTCTGTAAGGTTCCGGAGGGTTCTGCAGGGTTCCGTAGGGGCCCGTAGAGTTCCGTAGTGGCTGGTAAAGTTCCGTAGGGCCCTGTGGGGTTCTGTATGGACCTGTAGGGTTCCGTAGGGGCCTGCAGGGTTCTGTAAGTGCCCGTAGGTGTCTGTAGGGTTCCGTAGGGGTCTGTAGGGTTCCGTAGGCACCTGCAGTGTTCTGTAGGAGCCCATAGGGTTTTCGTGAGGTTCCGTTGTGTTGCTAAGGGTCTTGTAGAGTGCTGTCGGGTCCTGGAGTATTCTGTAGGGTTCCAGAGGGGCTCGTAGGGTTCCATTGAAATCTATAGGGTTCCCTAGGGGCCCATAGAGTCCTGTAGATTTCCGTAGGGACCTGTAGGGTTGTGTAAGTGCCCGCAGGGGTTGGTAGGAGCTTGTTGGGTTCCATAAGTTTCCAGAGGGTTGTGTAGGGTTCTGTAGGGGCCTGTGGTGTTCCCTAGGGGCCTGTAGAGTCTCGTACGGTTCCGTAGGGGCCTGTGGTGTTCCCTAGGGACCTGTAGAGTCTCGTACAGTTCCGTAGGGTCCTGTAGGTTTCCATAAGCGCCCGCAGAGGTCTGAAGGGGCCCGTACTGTTCCGTAAGGATCCATAGGGTTCCGTAGAGCTTCGTAGGTTCCCTAGAGCCTCTGGAGTACCGCAGGAGCCAGTAGTGTTCTGTAGGGGCCCGTAGGGTTCCTTCCATAGGGGCTGGCAGTGTTCTGTAGGGGCCCGTAGGGTTGTGTAAGTGCCCGCAGCAGTCTGTAGGAGTCTGTGGGATTCTATAAGGTTCTGGAGGGTTCTGCAGGGTTCCGTAGGGGCCAGTAGAGTTCGTAGTGGCTGGTAAAGTTCCGTAGGGCCCTGTGGGGTTCTGTATGGACCTGTAGGGTTCCGTAGGGGCCTGCAGGGTTCTGTAAGTGCCCGCAGGTGTCTGTAGGGTTCCGTAGGGGTCTGTAGTGTTCCGTAGGCACCTGCAGTGTTCTGTAGGAGCCCATAGGGTTTTCGTGAGGTTCCGTTGTGTTGCTAAGGGTCTTGTAGAGTGCTGTCGGGTCCTGGAGTATTCTGTAGGGTTCCAGAGGGGCTCGTAGGGTTCCGTCGAAATCTGTAGGCTTCCCTAGGGGCCCGTGGAGTCCCATAGATTTCCGTAGGGGCCTGTAGGGTTGTGTAAGTGCCCGCAGGGGTTGGTAGGAGCTTGTAGGGTGCCATAAGTTTCCAGAGGGTTGTGTAGGGTTCCGTAGGGGCCTGTGGTGTTCCCTAGGGGCCTGTAGAGTCTCGTACAGTTCCGTAGGGGCCTGTGGTGTTCCCTAGGGGCCTGTAGAGTCTCGTACAGTTCCGTAGGGTCCTGTAGGTTTCCATAAGCGCCCGCAGAGGTCTGAAGGGGCCCGTACTGTTCTGTAAGGATCCATAGGGCTCCGTAGAGCTTCGTAGGTTCCCTAGAGGCCTCTGGAGTACCGCAGGAGCCAGTAGTGTTCTGTAGGGCCCCGTAGGGTTCCTTCCATAGGGCCTGGCAGTGTTCTGTAGGGTCCTCTAGGGTTGAGTAAGTGCCCGCAGGAGTCTGTAGGAGTCTGTGGGATTCTATAAGGTTCCGGAGGGTTCTGCAGGGTTCCGTAGGGGCCCGTAGAGCTCCGTAGTGGCTGGTAAAGTTCCGTAGGGCCCTGTGGGGTTCTGTATGGACCTGTAGGGTTCCGTAGGGGCCTGCAGGGTTCTGTAAGTGCCCGCAGGTGTCTGTAGGGTTCCGTAGGGGTCTGTAGGGTTCCGTAGGCACCTGCAGTGTTCTGTAGGAGCCCATAGGGTTTTCGTGAGGTTCCGTTGTGTTGCTAAGGGTCTTGTAGAGTGCTGTCAGGTCCTGGAGTATTCTGTAGGGTTCCAGAGGGGCTCGTAGGGTTCCGTCGAAATCTGTAGGCTTACCTAGGGGCCCGTGGAGTCCCGTAGATTTCCGTAGGGGCCTGTAGGGTTGTGTAAGTGCCCGCAGGGGTTGGTAGGAGCTTGTTGGGTTCCATAAGTTTCCAGAGGGTTGTGTAGGGTTCCGTAGGGGCCTGTGGTGTTCCCTAGGGGCCTGTAGAGTCTCGTACGGTTCCGTAGGGTCCTGTAGGTTTCCATAAGCGCCCGCAGAGGTCTGAAGGGGCCCGTACTGTTCTGTAAGGATCCATAGGGCTCCGTAGAGCTTCGTAGGTTCCCTAGAGGCCTGTAGAGTACCGCAGGAGCCAGTAGTGTTCTGTAGGGCCCCGTAGGGTTCCTTCCATAGGGCCTGGCAGTGTTCCGTAGGGTCCTCTAGGGTTGAGTAAGTGCCCGCAGGAGTCTGTAGGAGTCTGTGGGATTCTGTAAGGTTCCGGAGGGTTCTGCAGGGTTCCGTAGGGGCCCGTAGAGTTCCGTAGTGGCTGGTAAAGTTCCGTAGGGCCCTGTGGGGTTCTGTATGGACCTGTAGGGTTCCGTAGGGGCCTGCAGGGTTCTGTAAGTGCCCGTAGGTGTCTGTACGGGTCTGTAGGGTTCCGTAGGCACCTGCAGTGTTCTGTAGGAGCCCATAGGGTTTTAGTGAGGTACCGTTGTGTTGCTAAGGGTCTTGTAGAGTGCTGTCGGGTCCTGGAGTATTCTGTAGGGTTCCAGAGGGGCTCGTAGGGTTCCGTCGAAATCTGTAGGCTTCCCTAGGGGCCCGTGGAGTCCCGTAGATTTCCGTAGGGGCCTGTAGGGTTGTGTAAGTGCCCGCAGGGGTTGGTAGGAGCTTATAGGGTGCCATAAGTTTCCAGAGGGTTGTGTAGGGTTCCGTAGGGGCCTGTGGTGTTCCCTAGGGGCCTGTAGAGTCTTGTACGGTTCCGTAGGGGCCTGTGGTGTTCCCTAGGGGCCTGTAGAGTCTCGTACAGTTCCGTAGGGTCCTGTAGGTTTCCATAAGCGCCCGCAGAGGTCTGAAGGGGCCCGTACTGTTCCGTAAGGATCCATAGGGCTCCGTAGAGCTTTGTAGGTTCCCTAGAGGCCTGTAGAGTACCGCAGGAGCCAGTAGTGTTCTGTAGGGGCCCGTAGGGTTCCTTCCATAGGGCCTGGCAGTGTTCCGTAGGGTCCTCTAGGGTTGAATAAGTGCCCGCAGGAGTCTGTAGGAGTCTGTGGGATTCTGTAAGGTTCCGGAGGGTTCTGCAGGGTTCCGTAGGGGCCCGTAGAGCTCCGTAGTGGCTGGTAAAGTTCCGTAGGGCCCTGTGGGGTTCTGTATGGACCTGTAGGGTTCCGTAGGGGCCTGCAGGGTTCTGTAAGTGCCCGTAGGTGTCTGTAGGGTTCCGTAGGGGTCTGTAGGGTTCCGTAGGCACCTGCAGTGTTCTGTAGGAGCCCATAGGGTTTTCGTGAGGTTCCGTTGTGTTGCTAAGGGTCTTGTAGAGTGCTGTCGGGTCCTGGAGTATTCTGTAGGGTTCCAGAGGGGCTCGTAGGGTTCCATTGAAATCTATAGGGTTCCCTAGGGGCCCATAGAGTCCTGTAGATTTCCGTAGGGACCTGTAGGGTTGTGTAAGTGCCCGCAGGGGTTGGTAGGAGCTTGTTGGGTTCCATAAGTTTCCAGAGGGTTGTGTAGGGTTCTGTAGGGGCCTGTGGTGTTCCCTAGGGGCCTGTAGAGTCTCGTACGGTTCCGTAGGGGCCTGTGGTGTTCCCTAGGGACCTGTAGAGTCTCGTACAGTTCCGTAGGGTCCTGTAGGTTTCCATAAGCGCCCGCAGAGGTCTGAAGGGGCCCGTACTGTTCCGTAAGGATCCATAGGGTTCCGTAGAGCTTCGTAGGTTCCCTAGAGCCTCTGGAGTACCGCAGGAGCCAGTAGTGTTCTGTAGGGGCCCGTAGGGTTCCTTCCATAGGGGCTGGCAGTGTTCTGTAGGGGCCCGTAGGGTTGTGTAAGTGCCCGCAGCAGTCTGTAGGAGTCTGTGGGATTCTATAAGGTTCTGGAGGCTTCTGCAGGGTTCCGTAGGGGCCAGTAGAGTTCGTAGTGGCTGGTAAAGTTCCGTAGGGCCCTGTGGGGTTCTGTATGGACCTGTAGGGTTCCGTAGGGGCCTGCAGGGTTCTGTAAGTGCCCGCAGGTGTCTGTAGGGTTCCGTAGGGGTCTGTAGTGTTCCGTAGGCACCTGCAGTGTTCTGTAGGAGCCCATAGGGTTTTCGTGAGGTTCCGTTGTGTTGCTAAGGGTCTTGTAGAGTGCTGTCGGGTCCTGGAGTATTCTGTAGGGTTCCAGAGGGGCTCGTAGGGTTCCGTCGAAATCTGTAGGCTTCCCTAGGGGCCCGTGGAGTCCCATAGATTTCCGTAGGGACCTGTAGGGTTGTGTAAGTGCCCGCAGGGGTTGGTGGGAGCTTGTAGGGTGCCATAAGTTTCCAGAGGGTTGTGTAGGGGTTCCGTAGGGGCCTGTGGTGTTCCCTAGGGGCCTGTAGAGTCTTGTACGGTTTCGGTAGGGGCCTGTGGTGTTCCCTAGGGGCCTGTAGAGTCTCGTACAGTTCCGTAGGGTCCTGTAGGTTTCCATAAGCGCCCGCAGAGGTCTGAAGGGGCCCGTACTGTTCCGTAAGGATCCATAGGGCTCCGTAGAGCTTTGTAGGTTCCCTAGAGGCCTGTAGAGTACCGCAGGAGCCAGTAGTGTTCTGTAGGGGCCCGTAGGGTTCCTTCCATAGGGCCTGGCAGTGTTCCGTAGGGTCCTCTAGGGTTGAATAAGTGCCCGCAGGAGTCTGTAGGAGTCTGTGGGATTCTGTAAGGTTCCGGAGGGTTCTGCAGGGTTCCGTAGGGGCCCGTAGAGCTCCGTAGTGGCTGGTAAAGTTCCGTAGGGCCCTGTGGGGTTCTGTATGGACCTGTAGGGTTCCGTAGGGGCCTGCAGGTTCTGTAAGTGCCCGTAGGTGTCTGTAGGGTTCCGTAGGGGTCTGTAGGGTTCGGTAGGCACCTGCAGTGTTCTGTAGGAGCCCATAGGGTTTTCGTGAGGTTCCGTTGTGTTGCTAAGGGTCTTGTAGAGTGCTGTCGGGTCCTGGAGTATTCTGTAGGGTTCCAGAGGGGCTCGTAGGGTTCCATTGAAATCTATAGGGTTCCCTAGGGGCCCATAGAGTCCTGTAGATTTCCGTAGGGACCTGTAGGTTGTGTAAGTGCCCGCAGGGTTGGTAGGAGCTTGTTGGGTTCCATAAGTTTCCAGAGGGTTGTGTAGGGTTCTGTAGGGGCCTGTGGTGTTCCCTAGGGGCCTGTAGAGTCTCGTACGGTTCCGTAGGGGCCTGTGGTGTTCCCTAGGGACCTGTAGAGTCTCGTACAGTTCCGTAGGGTCCTGTAGGTTTCCATAAGCGCCCGCAGAGGTCTGAAGGGGCCCGTACTGTTCCGTAAGGATCCATAGGGTTCCGTAGAGCTTCGTAGGTTCCCTAGAGCCTCTGGAGTACCGCAGGAGCCAGTAGTGTTCTGTAGGGGCCCGTAGGGTTCCTTCCATAGGGGCTGGCAGTGTTCTGTAGGGGGGCCCGTAGGGTTGTGTAAGTGCCCGCAGAAGTCTGTAGGAGTCTGTGGGATTCTATAAGGTTCTGGAGGGTTCTGCAGGGTTCCGTAGGGGCCAGTAGAGTTCGTAGTGGCTGGTAAAGTTCCGTAGGGCCCTGTGGGGTTCTGTATGGACCTGTAGGGTTCCGTAGGGGCCTGCAGGGTTCTGTAAATGCCCGCAGGTGTCTGTAGGGTTCCGTAGGGGTCTGTAGTGTTCCGTAGGCACCTGCAGTGTTCTGTAGGAGCCCATAGGGTTTTCGTGAGGTTCCGTTGTGTTGCTAAGGGTCTTGTAGAGTGCTGTCGGGTCCTGGAGTATTCTGTAGGGTTCCAGAGGGGCTCGTAGGGTTCCGTCGAAATCTGTAGGCTTCCCTAGGGGCCCGTGGAGTCCCGTAGATTTCCGTAGGGGCCTGTAGGGTTGTGTAAGTGCCCGCAGGGGTTGGTAGGAGCTTGTTGGGTTCCATAAGTTTCCAGAGGGTTGTGTAGGGTTCCGTAGGGGCCTGTGGTGTTCCCTAGGGGCCTGTAGAGTCTCGTACGGTTCCGTAGGGTCCTGTAGGTTTCCATAAGCGCCCGCAGAGGTCTGAAGGGGCCCGTACTGTTCTGTAAGGATCCATAGGGCTCCGTAGAGCTTTGTAGGTTCCCTAGAGGCCTGTAGAGTACCGCAGGAGCCAGTAGTGTTCTGTAGGGCCCCGTAGGGTTCCTTCCATAGGGCCTGGCAGTGTTCCGTAGGGTCCTCTAGGGTTGAATAAGTGCCCGCAGGAGTCTGTAGGAGTCTGTGGGATTCTGTAAGGTTCCGGAGGGTTCTGCAGGGTTCCGTAGGGGCCCGTAGAGTTCCATAGTGGCTGGTAAAGTTCCGTAGGGCCCTGTGGGGTTCTGTATGGACCTGTAGGGTTCCGTAGGGGCCTGCAGGGTTCTGTAAGTGCCCGCAGGTGTCTGTACGGGTCTGTAGTGTTCCGTAGGCACCTGCAGTGTTCTGTAGGAGCCCATAGGGTTTTCGTGAGGTTCCGTTGTGTTGCTAAGGGTCTTGTAAAGTGCTGTCGGGTCCTGGAGTATTCTGTAGGGTTCCAGAGGGGCTCGTAGGGTTCCGTCGAAATCTGTAGGCTTCCCTAGGGGCCCGTGGAGTCCCGTAGATTTCCGTAGGGGCCTGTAGGGTTGTGTAAGTGCCCGCAGGGGTTGGTAGGAGCTTATAGGGTGCCATAAGTTTCCAGAGGGTTGTGTAGGGTTCCGTAGGGGCCTGTGGTGTTCCCTAGGGGCCTGTAGAGTCTCGTACGGTTCCGTAGGGGCCTGTGGTGTTCCCTAGGGACCTGTAGAGTCTCGTACAGTTCCGTAGGGTCCTGTAGGTTTCCATAAGCGCCCGCAGAGGTCTGAAGGGGCCCGTACTGTTCCGTAAGGATCCATAGGGCTCCGTAGATCTTTGTAGGTTCCCTAGAGGCCTCTGGAGTACCGCAGGAGCCAGTAGTGTTCTGTAGGGGCCCGTAGGGTTCCTTCCATAGGGGCTGGCAGTGTTCCGTAGGGGCCTGTAGGGTTGTGTAAGTGCCCGCAGGAGTCTGTAGGAGTCTGTGGGATTCTATAAGGTTCCGGAGGGTTCTGCAGGGTTCCGTAGGGGCCCGTAGAGCTCCGTAGTGGCTGGTAAAGTTCCGTAGGGCCCTGTGGGGTTCTGTATGGACCTGTAGGGTTCCGTAGGGGCCTGCAGGGTTCTGTAAGTGCCCGTAGGTGTCTGTAGGGTTCCGTAGGGGTCTGTAGGGTTCCGTAGGCACCTGCAGTGTTCTGTAGGAGCCCATAGGGTTTTCGTGAGGTTCCGTTGTGTTGCTAAGGGTCTTGTAGAGTGCTGTCGGGTCCTGGAGTATTCTGTAGGGTTCCAGAGGGGCTCGTAGGGTTCCATTGAAATCTATAGGGTTCCCTAGGGGCCCATAGAGTCCTGTAGATTTCCGTAGGGACCTGTAGGGTTGTGTAAGTGCCCGCAGGGGTTGGTAGGAGCTTGTTGGGTTCCATAAGTTTCCAGAGGGTTGTGTAGGGTTCTGTAGGGGCCTGTGGTGTTCCCTAGGGGCCTGTAGAGTCTCGTACGGTTCCGTAGGGGCCTGTGGTGTTCCCTAGGGACCTGTAGAGTCTCGTACAGTTCCGTAGGGTCCTGTAGGTTTCCATAAGCGCCCGCAGAGGTCTGAAGGGGCCCGTACTGTTCCGTAAGGATCCATAGGGTTCCGTAGAGCTTCGTAGGTTCCCTAGAGCCTCTGGAGTACCGCAGGAGCCAGTAGTGTTCTGTAGGGGCCCGTAGGGTTCCTTCCATAGGGGCTGGCAGTGTTCTGTAGGGGCCCGTAGGGTTGTGTAAGTGCCCGCAGCAGTCTGTAGGAGTCTGTGGGATTCTATAAGGTTCTGGAGGGTTCTGCAGGGTTCCGTAGGGGCCAGTAGAGTTCGTAGTGGCTGGTAAAGTTCCGTAGGGCCCTGTGGGGTTCTGTATGGACCTGTAGGGTTCCGTAGGGGCCTGCAGGGTTCTGTAAGTGCCCGCAGGTGTCTGTAGGGTTCCGTAGGGGTCTGTAGTGTTCCGTAGGCACCTGCAGTGTTCTGTAGGAGCCCATAGGGTTTTCGTGAGGTTCCGTTGTGTTGCTAAGGGTCTTGTAGAGTGCTGTCGGGTCCTGGAGTATTCTGTAGGGTTCCAGAGGGGCTCGTAGGGTTCCGTCGAAATCTGTAGGCTTCCCTAGGGGCCCGTGGAGTCCCATAGATTTCCGTAGGGGCCTGTAGGGTTGTGTAAGTGCCCGCAGGGGTTGGTGGGAGCTTGTAGGGTGCCATAAGTTTCCAGAGGGTTGTGTAGGGTTCCGTAGGGGCCTGTGGTGTTCCCTAGGGGCCTGTAGAGTCTCGTACAGTTCCGTAGGGGCCTGTGGTGTTCCCTAGGGACCTGTAGAGTCTCGTACAGTTCCGTAGGGTCCTGTAGGTTTCCATAAGCGCCCGCAGAGGTCTGAAGGGGCCCGTACTGTTCCGTAAGGATCCATAGGGCTCCGTAGATCTTTGTAGGTTCCCTAGAGGCCTCTGGAGTACCGCAGGAGCCAGTAGTGTTCTGTAGGGGCCCGTAGGGTTCCTTCCATAGGGGCTGGCAGTGTTCCGTAGGGGCCTGTAGGGTTGTGTAAGTGCCCGCAGGAGTCTGTAGGAGTCTGTGGGATTCTATAAGGTTCCGGAGGGTTCTGCAGGGTTCCGTAGGGGCCCGTAGAGCTCCGTAGTGGCTGGTAAAGTTCCGTAGGGCCCTGTGGGGTTCTGTATGGACCTGTAGGGTTCCGTAGGGGCCTGCAGGGTTCTGTAAGTGCCCGCAGGTGTCTGTAGGGTTCCGTAGGGGTCTGTAGTGTTCCGTAGGCACCTGCAGTGTTCTGTAGGAGCCCATAGGGTTTTAGTGAGGTTCCGTTGTGTTGCTAAGGGTCTTGTAGAGTGCTGTCAGGTCCTGGAGTATTCTGTAGGGTTCCAGAGGGGCTCGTAGGGTTCCGTCGAAATCTGTAGGCTTCCCTAGGGGCCCGTGGAGTCCCGTAGATTTCCGTAGGGGCCTGTAGGGTTGTGTAAGTGCCCGCAGGGGTTGGTAGGAGCTTGTTGGGTTCCATAAGTTTCCAGAGGGTTGTGTAGGGTTCCGTAGGGGCCTGTGGTGTTCCCTAGGGGCCTGTAGAGTCTCGTACGGTTCCGTAGGGTCCTGTAGGTTTCCATAAGCGCCCGCAGAGGTCTGAAGGGGCCCGTACTGTTCTGTAAGGATCCATAGGGCTCCGTAGAGCTTCGTAGGTTCCCTAGAGGCCTGTAGAGTACCGCAGGAACCAGTAGTGTTCTGTAGGGCCCCGTAGGGTTCCTTCCATAGGGCCTGGCAGTGTTCCGTAGGGTCCTCTAGGGTTGAATAAGTGCCCGCAGGAGTCTGTAGGAGTCTGTGGGATTCTGTAAGGTTCCGGAGGGTTCTGCAGGGTTCCGTAGGGGCCCGTAGAGTTCCATAGTGGCTGGTAAAGTTCCGTAGGGCCCTGTGGGGTTCTGTATGGACCTGTAGGGTTCCGTAGGGGCCTGCAGGGTTCTGTAAGTGCCCGTAGGTGTCTGTACGGGTCTGTAGTGTTCCGTAGGCACCTGCAGTGTTCTGTAGGAGCCCATAGGGTTTTCGTGAGGTTCCGTTGTGTTGCTAAGGGTCTTGTAGAGTGCTGTCGGGTCCTGGAGTATTCTGTAGGGTTCCAGAGGGGCTCGTAGGGTTCCGTCGAAATCTGTAGGCTTCCCTAGGGGCCCGTGGAGTCCCGTAGATTTCCGTAGGGGCCTGTAGGGTTGTGTAAGTGCCCGCAGGGGTTGGTAGGAGCTTATAGGGTGCCATAAGTTTCCAGAGGGTTGTGTAGGGTTCCGTAGGGGCCTGTGGTGTTCCCTAGGGGCCTGTAGAGTCTCGTACGGTTCCGTAGGGGCCTGTGGTGTTCCCTAGGGACCTGTAGAGTCTCGTACAGTTCCGTAGGGTCCTGTAGGTTTCCATAAGCGCCCGCAGAGGTCTGAAGGGGCCCGTACTGTTCCGTAAGGATCCATAGGGCTCCGTAGATCTTTGTAGGTTCCCTAGAGGCCTCTGGAGTACCGCAGGAGCCAGTAGTGTTCTGTAGGGGCCCGTAGGGTTCCTTCCATAGGGGCTGGCAGTGTTCCGTAGGGGCCTGTAGGGTTGTGTAAGTGCCCGCAGGAGTCTGTAGGAGTCTGTGGGATTCTATAAGGTTCCGGAGGGTTCTGCAGGGTTCCGTAGGGGCCCGTAGAGCTCCGTAGTGGCTGGTAAAGTTCCGTAGGACCCTGTGGGGTTCTGTATGGACCTGTAGGGTTCCGTAGGGGCCTGCAGGGTTCTGTAAGTGCCCGTAGGTGTCTGTAGGGTTCCGTAGGGGTCTGTAGGGTTCCGTAGGCACCTGCAGTGTTCTGTAGGAGCCCATAGGGTTTTCGTGAGGTTCCGTTGTGTTGCTAAGGGTCTTGTAGAGTGCTGTCGGGTCCTGGAGTATTCTGTAGGGTTCCAGAGGGGCTCGTAGGGTTCCATTGAAATCTATAGGGTTCCCTAGGGGCCCATAGAGTCCTGTAGATTTCCGTAGGGACCTGTAGGGTTGTGTAAGTGCCCGCAGGGGTTGGTAGGAGCTTGTTGGGTTCCATAAGTTTCCAGAGGGTTGTGTAGGGTTCTGTAGGGGCCTGTGGTGTTCCCTAGGGGCCTGTAGAGTCTCGTACGGTTCCGTAGGGGCCTGTGGTGTTCCCTAGGGACCTGTAGAGTCTCGTACAGTTCCGTAGGGTCCTGTAGGTTTCCATAAGCGCCCGCAGAGGTCTGAAGGGGCCCGTACTGTTCCGTAAGGATCCATAGGGTTCCGTAGAGCTTCGTAGGTTCCCTAGAGCCTCTGGAGTACCGCAGGAGCCAGTAGTGTTCTGTAGGGGCCCGTAGGGTTCCTTCCATAGGGGCTGGCAGTGTTCTGTAGGGGCCCGTAGGGTTGTGTAAGTGCCCGCAGCAGTCTGTAGGAGTCTGTGGGATTCTATAAGGTTCTGGAGGGTTCTGCAGGGTTCCGTAGGGGCCAGTAGAGTTCGTAGTGGCTGGTAAAGTTCCGTAGGGCCCTGTGGGGTTCTGTATGGACCTGTAGGGTTCCGTAGGGGCCTGCAGGGTTCTGTAAGTGCCCGCAGGTGTCTGTAGGGTTCCGTAGGGGTCTGTAGTGTTCCGTAGGCACCTGCAGTGTTCTGTAGGAGCCCATAGGGTTTTCGTGAGGTTCCGTTGTGTTGCTAAGGGTCTTGTAGAGTGCTGTCGGGTCCTGGAGTATTCTGTAGGGTTCCAGAGGGGCTCGTAGGGTTCCGTCGAAATCTGTAGGCTTCCCTAGGGGCCCGTGGAGTCCCATAGATTTCCGTAGGGGCCTGTAGGGTTGTGTAAGTGCCCGCAGGGGTTGGTGGGAGCTTGTAGGGTGCCATAAGTTTCCAGAGGGTTGTGTAGGGTTCCGTAGGGGCCTGTGGTGTTCCCTAGGGGCCTGTAGAGTCTCGTACAGTTCCGTAGGGGCCTGTGGTGTTCCCTAGGGACCTGTAGAGTCTCGTACAGTTCCGTAGGGTCCTGTAGGTTTCCATAAGCGCCCGCAGAGGTCTGAAGGGGCCCGTACTGTTCCGTAAGGATCCATAGGGCTCCGTAGATCTTTGTAGGTTCCCTAGAGGCCTCTGGAGTACCGCAGGAGCCAGTAGTGTTCTGTAGGGGCCCGTAGGGTTCCTTCCATAGGGGCTGGCAGTGTTCCGTAGGGGCCTGTAGGGTTGTGTAAGTGCCCGCAGGAGTCTGTAGGAGTCTGTGGGATTCTATAAGGTTCCGGAGGGTTCTGCAGGGTTCCGTAGGGGCCCGTAGAGCTCCGTAGTGGCTGGTAAAGTTCCGTAGGGCCCTGTGGGGTTCTGTATGGACCTGTAGGGTTCCGTAGGGGCCTGCAGGGTTCTGTAAGTGCCCGCAGGTGTCTGTAGGGTTCCGTAGGGGTCTGTAGTGTTCCGTAGGCACCTGCAGTGTTCTGTAGGAGCCCATAGGGTTTTAGTGAGGTTCCGTTGTGTTGCTAAGGGTCTTGTAGAGTGCTGTCAGGTCCTGGAGTATTCTGTAGGGTTCCAGAGGGGCTCGTAGGGTTCCGTCGAAATCTGTAGGCTTCCCTAGGGGCCCGTGGAGTCCCGTAGATTTCCGTAGGGGCCTGTAGGGTTGTGTAAGTGCCCGCAGGGGTTGGTAGGAGCTTGTTGGGTTCCATAAGTTTCCAGAGGGTTGTGTAGGGTTCCGTAGGGGCCTGTGGTGTTCCCTAGGGGCCTGTAGAGTCTCGTACGGTTCCGTAGGGTCCTGTAGGTTTCCATAAGCGCCCGCAGAGGTCTGAAGGGGCCCGTACTGTTCTGTAAGGATCCATAGGGCTCCGTAGAGCTTCGTAGGTTCCCTAGAGGCCTGTAGAGTACCGCAGGAACCAGTAGTGTTCTGTAGGGCCCCGTAGGGTTCCTTCCATAGGGCCTGGCAGTGTTCCGTAGGGTCCTCTAGGGTTGAATAAGTGCCCGCAGGAGTCTGTAGGAGTCTGTGGGATTCTGTAAGGTTCCGGAGGGTTCTGCAGGGTTCCGTAGGGGCCCGTAGAGTTCCATAGTGGCTGGTAAAGTTCCGTAGGGCCCTGTGGGGTTCTGTATGGACCTGTAGGGTTCCGTAGGGGCCTGCAGGGTTCTGTAAGTGCCCGTAGGTGTCTGTACGGGTCTGTAGTGTTCCGTAGGCACCTGCAGTGTTCTGTAGGAGCCCATAGGGTTTTCGTGAGGTTCCGTTGTGTTGCTAAGGGTCTTGTAGAGTGCTGTCGGGTCCTGGAGTATTCTGTAGGGTTCCAGAGGGGCTCGTAGGGTTCCGTCGAAATCTGTAGGCTTCCCTAGGGGCCCGTGGAGTCCCGTAGATTTCCGTAGGGGCCTGTAGGGTTGTGTAAGTGCCCGCAGGGGTTGGTAGGAGCTTATAGGGTGCCATAAGTTTCCAGAGGGTTGTGTAGGGTTCCGTAGGGGCCTGTGGTGTTCCCTAGGGGCCTGTAGAGTCTCGTACGGTTCCGTAGGGGCCTGTGGTGTTCCCTAGGGACCTGTAGAGTCTCGTACAGTTCCGTAGGGTCCTGTAGGTTTCCATAAGCGCCCGCAGAGGTCTGAAGGGGCCCGTACTGTTCCGTAAGGATCCATAGGGCTCCGTAGATCTTTGTAGGTTCCCTAGAGGCCTCTGGAGTACCGCAGGAGCCAGTAGTGTTCTGTAGGGGCCCGTAGGGTTCCTTCCATAGGGGCTGGCAGTGTTCCGTAGGGGCCTGTAGGGTTGTGTAAGTGCCCGCAGGAGTCTGTAGGAGTCTGTGGGATTCTATAAGGTTCCGGAGGGTTCTGCAGGGTTCCGTAGGGGCCCGTAGAGCTCCGTAGTGGCTGGTAAAGTTCCGTAGGACCCTGTGGGGTTCTGTATGGACCTGTAGGGTTCCGTAGGGGCCTGCAGGGTTCTGTAAGTGCCCGTAGGTGTCTGTAGGGTTCCGTAGGGGTCTGTAGGGTTCCGTAGGCACCTGCAGTGTTCTGTAGGAGCCCATAGGGTTTTCGTGAGGTTCCGTTGTGTTGCTAAGGGTCTTGTAGAGTGCTGTCGGGTCCTGGAGTATTCTGTAGGGTTCCAGAGGGGCTCGTAGGGTTCCATTGAAATCTATAGGGTTCCCTAGGGGCCCATAGAGTCCTGTAGATTTCCGTAGGGACCTGTAGGGTTGTGTAAGTGCCCGCAGGGGTTGGTAGGAGCTTGTTGGGTTCCATAAGTTTCCAGAGGGTTGTGTAGGGTTCTGTAGGGGCCTGTGGTGTTCCCTAGGGGCCTGTAGAGTCTCGTACGGTTCCGTAGGGGCCTGTGGTGTTCCCTAGGGACCTGTAGAGTCTCGTACAGTTCCGTAGGGTCCTGTAGGTTTCCATAAGCGCCCGCAGAGGTCTGAAGGGGCCCGTACTGTTCCGTAAGGATCCATAGGGTTCCGTAGAGCTTCGTAGGTTCCCTAGAGCCTCTGGAGTACCGCAGGAGCCAGTAGTGTTCTGTAGGGGCCCGTAGGGTTCCTTCCATAGGGGCTGGCAGTGTTCTGTAGGGGCCCGTAGGGTTGTGTAAGTGCCCGCAGCAGTCTGTAGGAGTCTGTGGGATTCTATAAGGTTCTGGAGGGTTCTGCAGGGTTCCGTAGGGGCCAGTAGAGTTCGTAGTGGCTGGTAAAGTTCCGTAGGGCCCTGTGGGGTTCTGTATGGACCTGTAGGGTTCCGTAGGGGCCTGCAGGGTTCTGTAAGTGCCCGCAGGTGTCTGTAGGGTTCCGTAGGGGTCTGTAGTGTTCCGTAGGCACCTGCAGTGTTCTGTAGGAGCCCATAGGGTTTTCGTGAGGTTCCGTTGTGTTGCTAAGGGTCTTGTAGAGTGCTGTCGGGTCCTGGAGTATTCTGTAGGGTTCCAGAGGGGCTCGTAGGGTTCCGTCGAAATCTGTAGGCTTCCCTAGGGGCCCGTGGAGTCCCATAGATTTCCGTAGGGGCCTGTAGGGTTGTGTAAGTGCCCGCAGGGGTTGGTGGGAGCTTGTAGGGTGCCATAAGTTTCCAGAGGGTTGTGTAGGGTTCCGTAGGGGCCTGTGGTGTTCCCTAGGGGCCTGTAGAGTCTCGTACAGTTCCGTAGGGTCCTGTAGGTTTCCATAAGCGCCCGCAGAGGTCTGAAGGGGCCCGTACTGTTCCGTAAGGATCCATAGGGCTCCGTAGATCTTTGTAGGTTCCCTAGAGGCCTCTGGAGTACCGCAGGAGCCAGTAGTGTTCTGTAGGGGCCCGTAGGGTTCCTTCCATAGGGGCTGGCAGTGTTCCGTAGGGGCCTGTAGGGTTGTGTAAGTGCCCGCAGGAGTCTGTAGGAGTCTGTGGGATTCTATAAGGTTCCGGAGGGTTCTGCAGGGTTCCGTAGGGGCCCGTAGAGCTCCGTAGTGGCTGGTAAAGTTCCGTAGGGCCCTGTGGGGTTCTGTATGGACCTGTAGGGTTCCGTAGGGGCCTGCAGGGTTCTGTAAGTGCCCGCAGGTGTCTGTAGGGTTCCGTAGGGGTCTGTAGTGTTCCGTAGGCACCTGCAGTGTTCTGTAGGAGCCCATAGGGTTTTCGTGAGGTTCCGTTGTGTTGCTAAGGGTCTTGTAGAGTGCTGTCAGGTCCTGGAGTATTCTGTAGGGTTCCAGAGGGGCTCGTAGGGTTCCGTCGAAATCTGTAGGCTTCCCTAGGGGCCCGTGGAGTCCCGTAGATTTCCGTAGGGGCCTGTAGGGTTGTGTAAGTGCCCGCAGGGGTTGGTAGGAGCTTGTTGGGTTCCATAAGTTTCCAGAGGGTTGTGTAGGGTTCCGTAGGGGCCTGTGGTGTTCCCTAGGGGCCTGTAGAGTCTCGTACGGTTCCGTAGGGTCCTGTAGGTTTCCATAAGCGCCCGCAGAGGTCTGAAGGGGCCCGTACTGTTCTGTAAGGATCCATAGGGCTCCGTAGAGCTTCGTAGGTTCCCTAGAGGCCTGTAGAGTACCGCAGGAACCAGTAGTGTTCTGTAGGGCCCCGTAGGGTTCCTTCCATAGGGCCTGGCAGTGTTCCGTAGGGTCCTCTAGGGTTGAATAAGTGCCCGCAGGAGTCTGTAGGAGTCTGTGGGATTCTGTAAGGTTCCGGAGGGTTCTGCAGGGTTCCGTAGGGGCCCGTAGAGTTCCATAGTGGCTGGTAAAGTTCCGTAGGGCCCTGTGGGGTTCTGTATGGACCTGTAGGGTTCCGTAGGGGCCTGCAGGGTTCTGTAAGTGCCCGTAGGTGTCTGTACGGGTCTGTAGTGTTCCGTAGGCACCTGCAGTGTTCTGTAGGAGCCCATAGGGTTTTCGTGAGGTTCCGTTGTGTTGCTAAGGGTCTTGTAGAATGCTGTCGGGTCCTGGAGTATTCTGTAGGGTTCCAGAGGGGCTCGTAGGGTTCCGTCGAAATCTGTAGGCTTCCCTAGGGGCCCGTGGAGTCCCGTAGATTTCCGTAGGGGCCTGTAGGGTTGTGTAAGTGCCCGCAGGGGTTGGTAGGAGCTTATAGGGTGCCATAAGTTTCCAGAGGGTTGTGTAGGGTTCCGTAGGGGCCTGTGGTGTTCCCTAGGGGCCTGTAGAGTCTCGTACGGTTCCGTAGGGGCCTGTGGTGTTCCCTAGGGACCTGTAGAGTCTCGTACAGTTCCGTAGGGTCCTGTAGGTTTCCATAAGCGCCCGCAGAGGTCTGAAGGGGCCCGTACTGTTCCGTAAGGATCCATAGGGCTCCGTAGATCTTTGTAGGTTGCCTAGAGGCCTCTGGAGTACCGCAGGAGCCAGTAGTGTTCTGTAGGGGCCCGTAGGGTTCCTTCCATAGGGGCTGGCAGTGTTCCGTAGGGGCCTGTAGGGTTGTGTAAGTGCCCGCAGGAGTCTGTAGGAGTCTGTGGGATTCTATAAGGTTCCGGAGGGTTCTGCAGGGTTCCGTAGGGGCCCGTAGAGCTCCGTAGTGGCTGGTAAAGTTCCGTAGGGCCCTGTGGGGTTCTGTATGGACCTGTAGGGTTCCGTAGGGGCCTGCAGGGTTCTGTAAGTGCCCGTAGGTGTCTGTAGGGTTCCGTAGGGGTCTGTAGGGTTCCGTAGGCACCTGCAGTGTTCTGTAGGAGCCCATAGGGTTTTCGTGAGGTTCCGTTGTGTTGCTAAGGGTCTTGTAGAGTGCTGTCGGGTCCTGGAGTATTCTGTAGGGTTCCAGAGGGGCTCGTAGGGTTCCATTGAAATCTATAGGGTTCCCTAGGGGCCCATAGAGTCCTGTAGATTTCCGTAGGGACCTGTAGGGTTGTGTAAGTGCCCGCAGGGGTTGGTAGGAGCTTGTTGGGTTCCATAAGTTTCCAGAGGGTTGTGTAGGGTTCTGTAGGGGCCTGTGGTGTTCCCTAGGGGCCTGTAGAGTCTCGTACGGTTCCGTAGGGGCCTGTGGTGGTCCCTAGGGACCTGTAGAGTCTCGTACAGTTCCGTAGGGTCCTGTAGGTTTCCATAAGCGCCCGCAGAGGTCTGAAGGGGCCCGTACTGTTCCGTAAGGATCCATAGGGCTCCGTAGAGCTTCGTAGGTTCCCTAGAGCCTCTGGAGTACCGCAGGAGCCAGTAGTGTTCTGTAGGGGCCCGTAGGGTTCCTTCCATAGGGGCTGGCAGTGTTCTGTAGGGGCCCGTAGGGTTGTGTAAGTGCCCGCAGCAGTCTGTAGGAGTCTGTGGGATTCTATAAGGTTCTGGAGGGTTCTGCAGGGTTCCGTAGGGGCCAGTAGAGTTCGTAGTGGCTGGTAAAGTTCCGTAGGGCCCTGTGGGGTTCTGTATGGACCTGTAGGGTTCCGTAGGGGCCTGCAGGGTTCTGTAAGTGCCCGCAGGTGTCTGTAGGGTTCCGTAGGGGTCTGTAGTGTTCCGTAGGCACCTGCAGTGTTCTGTAGGAGCCCATAGGGTTTTCGTGAGGTTCCGTTGTGTTGCTAAGGGTCTTGTAGAGTGCTGTCGGGTCCTGGAGTATTCTGTAGGGTTCCAGAGGGGCTCGTAGGGTTCCGTCGAAATCTGTAGGCTTCCCTAGGGGCCCGTGGAGTCCCGTAGATTTCCGTAGGGGCCTGTAGGGTTGTGTAAGTGCCCGCAGGGGTTGGTAGGAGCTTGTAGGGTGCCATAAGTTTCCAGAGGGTTGTGTAGGGTTCCGTAGGGGCCTGTGGTGTTCCCTAGGGGCCTGTAGAGTCTCGTACAGTTCCGTAGGGGCCTGTGGTGTTCCCTAGGGGCCTGTAGAGTCTCATACAGTTCCGTAGGGTCCTGTAGGTTTCCATAAGCGCCCGCAGAGGTCTGAAGGGGCCCGTACTGTTCTGTAAGGATCCATAGGGCTCCGTAGAGCTTTGTAGGTTCCCTAGAGGCCTGTAGAGTACCGCAGGAGCCAGTAGTGTTCTGTAGGGCCCCGTAGGGTTCCTTCCGTAGGGGCTGGCAATGTTCCGTAGGGGCCTGTAGGGTTGTGTAAGTGCCCGCAGGAGTCTGTAGGAGTCTGTGGGATTCTGTAAGGTTCCGGAGGGTTCTGCAGGGTTCCGTAGGGGCCCGTAGAGCTCCGTAGTGGCTGGTAAAGTTCCGTAGGGCCCTGTGGGGTTCTGTATGGACCTGTAGGGTTCCGTAGGGGCCTGCAGGGTTCTGTAAGTGCCCGTAGGTGTCTGTACGGGTCTGTAGTGTTCCGTAGGCACCTGCAGTGTTCTGTAGGAGCCCATAGGGTTTTCGTGAGGTTCCGTTGTGTTGCTAAGGGTCTTGTAGAGTGCTGTCGGGTCCTGGAGTATTCTGTAGGGTTCCAGAGGGGCTCGTAGGGTTCCGTCGAAATCTGTAGGCTTCCCTAGGGGCCCGTGGAGTCCCGTAGATTTCCGTAGGGGCCTGTAGGGTTGTGTAAGTGCCCGCAGGGGTTGGTAGGAGCTTGTTGGGTTCCATAAGTTTCCAGAGGGTTGTGTAGGGTTCCGTAGGGGCCTGTGGTGTTCCCTAGGGGCCTGTAGAGTCTCGTACGGTTCCGTAGGGTCCTGTAGGTTTCCATAAGCGCCCGCAGAGGTCTGAAGGGGCCCGTACTGTTCTGTAAGGATCCATAGGGCTCCGTAGAGCTTCGTAGGTTCCCTAGAGGCCTGTAGAGTACCGCAGGAGCCAGTAGTATTCTGTAGGGCCCCGTAGGGTTCCTTCCGTAGGGCCTGGCAGTGTTCCGTAGGGGCCTCTAGGGTTGAGTAAGTGCCCGCAGGAGTCTGTAGGAGTCTGTGGGATTCTATAAGGTTCCGGAGGGTTCTGCAGGGTTCCGTAGGGGCCCGTAGAGCTCCGTAGTGGCTGGTAAAGTTCCGTAGGGCCCTGTGGGGTTCTGTATGGACCTGTAGGGTTTCGTAGGGGCCTGCAGGGTTCTGTAAGTGCCCGCAGGTGTCTGTAGGGTTCCGTAGGGGTCTGTAGGGTTCCGTAGGCACCTGCAGTGTTCTGTAGGAGCCCATAGGGTTTTCGTGAGGTTCCGTTGTGTTGCTAAGGGTCTTGTAGAGTGCTGTCAGGTCCTGGAGTATTCTGTAGGGTTCCAGAGGGGCTCGTAGGGTTCCGTCGAAATCTGTAGGCTTCCCTAGGGGCCCGTGGAGTCCCGTAGATTTCCGTAGGGACCTGTAGGGTTGTGTAAGTGCCCGCAGGGGTTGGTAGGAGCTTGTTGGGTTCCATAAGTTTCCAGAGGGTTGTGTAGGGTTCCGTAGGGGCCTGTGGTGTTCCCTAGGGGCCTGTAGAGTCTCGTACGGTTCCGTAGGGGCCTGTGGTGTTCCCTAGGGACCTGTAGAGTCTCGTACAGTTCCGTAGGGTCCTGTAGGTTTCCATAAGCGCCCGCAGAGGTCTGAAGGGGCCTGTACTGTTCCGTAAGGATCCATAGGGCTCCGTAGAGCTTCGTAGGTTCCCTAGAGGCCTGTAGAGTACCGCAGGAGCCAGTAGTGTTCTGTAGGGCCCCGTAGGGTTCCTTCCATAGGGCCTGGCAGTGTTCCGTAGGGTCCTCTAGGGTTGAGTAAATGCCCGCAGGAGTCTGTAGGAGTCTGTGGGATTCTGTAAGGTTCTGGAGGGTTCTGCAGGGTTCCGTAGGGGCCCGTAGAGTTCCGTAGTGGCTGGTAAAGTTCCGTAGGGCCCTGTACCGTTCCGTAACTGCCTGCAAGGGTCTTTAGGCTTCCGTAGGGGCTGGTAGGGTTCCATAAAGTTGCATGGGTTCCTGCAGAGTTCTGCAAGTTCCCGCAAGGGCCTGTAGGGGCCCACAGTGTTTCTGTCAGGTTCCGTAGAGTTCCGTAGGGGCCATAGGTTTCCGTAGAGGCTGGTAGTATTCCGTAGGGGTCTGTAGTGTTCCGTAGGCACCTGCAGTGTTCTGTAGGAGCCCATAGGGTTTTAGTGAGGTTCCGTTGTGTTGCTAAGGGTCTTGTAGAGTGCTGTCGGGTCCTGGAGTATTCTGTAGGGTTCCAGAGGGGCTCGTAGGGTTCCATGGAAATCTATAGGGTTCCCTAGGGGCCCACAGAGTCCTGTAGATTTCCGTAGGGACCTGTAGGGTTGTGTAAGTGCCCGCAGGGGTTGGTAGGAGCTTGTTGGGTTCCATAAGTTTCCAGAGGGTTGTGTAGGGTTCTGTAGGGGCCTGTGGTGTTCCCTAGGGGCCTGTAGAGTCTCGTACGGTTCCGTAGGGGCCTGTGGTGTTCCCTAGGGACCTGTAGAGTCTTGTACAGTTCCGTAGGGTCCTGTAGGTTTCCATAAGCGCCCGCAGAGGTCTGAAGGGGCCCGTACTGTTCCGTAAGGATCCATAGGGTTCCGTAGAGCTTCGTAGGTTCCCTAGAGCCTCTGGAGTACCGCAGGAGCCAGTAGTGTTCTGTAGGGGCCCGTAGGGTTCCTTCCATAGGGGCTGGCAGTGTTCTGTAGGGGCCCGTAGGGTTGTGTAAGTGCCCGCAGCAGTCTGTAGGAGTCTGTGGGATTCTATAAGGTTCCGGAGGGTTCTGCAGGGTTCCGTAGGGGCCAGTAGAGTTCGTAGTGGCTGGTAAAGTTCCGTAGGGCCCTGTGGGGTTCTGTATGGACCTGTAGGGTTCCGTAGGGGCCTGCAGGGTTCTGTAAGTGCCCGCAGGTGTCTGTAGGGTTCCGTAGGGGTCTGTAGTGTTCCGTAGGCACCTGCAGTGTTCTGTAGGAGCCCATAGGGTTTTTGTGAGGTTCCGTTGTGTTGCTAAGGGTCTTGTAGAGTGCTGTCGGGTCCTGGAGTATTCTGTAGGGTTCCAGAGGGGCTCGTAGGGTTCCATTGAAATCTATAGGGTTCCCTAGGGGCCCATAGAGTCCTGTAGATTTCCGTAGGGACCTGTAGGGTTGTGTAAGTGCCCGCAGGGGTTGGTAGGAGCTTGTTGGGTTCCATAAGTTTCCAGAGGGTTGTGTAGGGTTCCGTAGGGGCCTGTGGTGTTCCCTAGGGGCCTGTAGAGTCTCGTACGGTTCCGTAGGGGCCTGTGGTGTTCCCTAGGGACCTGTAGAGTCTCGAACAGTTCCGTAGCGTCCTGTAGGTTTCCATAAGCGCCTGCAGAGGTCTGAAGGGGCCCGTACTGTTCCGTAAGGATCCATAGGGCTCCGTAGATCTTTGTAGGTTCCCTAGAGGCCTCTGGAGTACCGCAGGAGCCAGTAGTGTTCTGTAGGGGCCCGTAGGGTTCCTTCCATAGGGGCTGGCAGTGTTCCGTAGGGGCCTGTAGGGTTGTGTAAGTGCCCGCAGCAGTCTGTAGGAGTCTGTGGGATTCTATAAGGTTCTGGAGGGTTCTGCAGGGTTCCGTAGGGGCCCGTAGAGTTCCGTAGTGGCTGGTAAAGTTCCGTAGGGCCCTGTGGGGTTCTGTATGGACCTGTAGGCTTCCGTAGGGGCCTGCAGGGTTCTGTAAGTGCCCGCAGGTGTCTGTAGGGTTCCGTAGGGGTCTGTAGTATTCCGTAGGCACCTGCAGTGTTCTGTAGGAGCCCATAGGGTTTTCGTGAGGTTCCGTTGTGTTGCTAAGGGTCTTGTAGAGTGCTGTCGGGTCCTGGAGTATTCTGTAGGGTTCCAGAGGGGCTCGTAGGGTTCCATTGAAATCTATAGGGTTCCCTAGGGGCCCATAGAGTCCTGTAGATTTCCGTAGGGACCTGTAGGGTTGTGTAAGTGCCCGCAGGGGTTGGTAGGAGCTTGTAGGGTGCCATAAGTTTCCAGAGGGTTGTGTAGGGTTCCGTAGGGGCCTGTGGTGTTCCCAGGGGCCTGTAGAGTCTTGTACGGTTCCGTAGGGGCCTGTGGTGTTCCCTAGGGACCTGTAGAGTCTCGTACAGTTCCGTAGGGTCCTGTAGGTTTCCATAAGCGCCCGCAGAGGTCTGAAGGGGCCCGTACTGTTCCGTAAGGATCCATAGGGCTCCGTAGATCTTTGTAGGTTCCCTAGAGGCCTCTGGAGTACCGCAGGAGCCAGTAGTGTTCTGTAGGGCCCCGTAGGGTTCCTTCCATAGGGCCTGGCAGTGTTCCGTAGGGGCCTGTAGGGTTGTGTAAGTGCCCGCAGGAGTCTGTAGGAGTCTGTGGGATTCTGTAAGGTTCCGGAGGGTTCTGCAGGGTTCCGTAGGGGCCCGTAGAGCTCCGTAGTGGCTGGTAAAGTTCCGTAGGGCCCTGTGGGGTTCTGTATGGACCTGTAGGGTTCCGTAGGGGCCTGCAGGGTTCTGTAAGTGCCCGCAGGTGTCTGTAGGGTTCCGTAGGGGTCTGTAGTGTTCCGTAGGCACCTGCAGTGTTCTGTAGGAGCCCATAGGGTTTTCGTGAGGTTCCGTTGTGTTGCTAAGGGTCTTGTAGAGTGCTGTCAGGTCCTGGAGTATTCTGTAGGGTTCCAGAGGGGCTCGTAGGGTTCCGTCGAAATCTGTAGGCTTCCCTAGGGGCCCGTGGAGTCCCGTAGATTTCCGTAGGGGCCTGTAGGGTTGTGTAAGTGCCCGCAGGGGTTGGTAGGAGCTTGTTGGGTTCCATAAGTTTCCAGAGGGTTGTGTAGGGTTCCGTAGGGGCCTGTGGTGTTCCCTAGGGGCCTGTAGAGTCTCGTACGGTTCCGTAGGGTCCTGTAGGTTTCCATAAGCGCCCGCAGAGGTCTGAAGGGGCCCGTACTGTTCTGTAAGGATCCATAGGGCTCCGTAGAGCTTCGTAGGTTCCCTAGAGGCCTGTAGAGTACCGCAGGAGCCAGTAGTGTTCTGTAGGGCCCCGTAGGGTTCCTTCCATAGGGCCTGGCAGTGTTCCGTAGGGTCCTCTAGGGTTGAATAAGTGCCCGCAGGAGTCTGTAGGAGTCTGTGGGATTCTGTAAGGTTCCGGAGGGTTCTGCAGGGTTCCGTAGGGGCCCGTAGAGTTCCATAGTGGCTGGTAAAGTTCCGTAGGGCCCTCTGGGGTTCTGTATGGACCTGTAGGGTTCCGTAGGGGCCTGCAGGGTTCTGTAAGTGCCCGTAGGTGTCTGTACGGGTCTGTAGTGTTCCGTAGGCACCTGCAGTGTTCTGTAGGAGCCCATAGGGTTTTCGTGAGGTTCCGTTGTGTTGCTAAGGGTCTTGTAGAGTGCTGTCGGGTCCTGGAGTATTCTGTAGGGTTCCAGAGGGGCTCGTAGGGTTCCGTCGAAATCTGTAGGCTTCCCTAGGGGCCCGTGGAGTCCCGTAGATTTCCGTAGGGGCCTGTAGGGTTGTGTAAGTGCCCGCAGGGGTTGGTAGGAGCTTATAGGGTGCCATAAGTTTCCAGAGGGTTGTGTAGGGTTCCGTAGGGGCCTGTGGTGTTCCCTAGGGGCCTGTAGAGTCTCGTACGGTTCCGTAGGGGCCTGTGGTGTTCCCTAGGGACCTGTAGAGTCTCGTACAGTTCTGTAGGGTCCTGTAGGTTTCCATAAGCGCCCGCAGAGGTCTGAAGGGGCCCGTACTGTTCCGTAAGGATCCATAGGGCTCCGTAGATCTTTGTAGGTTCCCTAGAGGCCTCTGGAGTACCACAGGAGCCAGTAGTGTTCTGTAGGGGCCCGTAGGGTTCCTTCCATAGGGGCTGGCAGTGTTCCGTAGGGGCCTGTAGGGTTGTGTAAGTGCCCGCAGGAGTCTGTAGGAGTCTGTGGGATTCTATAAGGTTCTGGAGGGTTCTGCAGGGTTCCGTAGGGGCCCGTAGAGCTCCGTAGTGGCTGGTAAAGTTCCGTAGGGCCCTGTGGGGTTCTGTATGGACCTGTAGGGTTCCGTAGGGGCCTGCAGGGTTCTGTAAGTGCCCGTAGGTGTCTGTAGGGTTCCGTAGGGGTCTGTAGGGTTCCGTAGGCACCTGCAGTGTTCTGTAGGAGCCCATAGGGTTTTTGTGAGGTTCCGTTGTGTTGCTAAGGGTCTTGTAGAGTGCTGTCGGGTCCTGGAGTATTCTGTAGGGTTCCAGAGGGGCTCGTAGGGTTCCATTGAAATCTATAGGGTTCCCTAGGGGCCCATAGAGTCCTGTAGATTTCCGTAGGGACCTGTAGGGTTGTGTAAGTGCCCGCAGGGGTTGGTAGGAGCTTGTTGGGTTCCATAAGTTTCCAGAGGGTTGTGTAGGGTTCTGTAGGGGCCTGTGGTGTTCCCTAGGGGCCTGTAGAGTCTCGTACGGTTCCGTAGGGGCCTGTGGTGTTCCCTAGGGACCTGTAGAGTCTCGTACAGTTCCGTAGGGTCCTGTAGGTTTCCATAAGCGCCCGTAGAGGTCTGAAGGGGCCCGTACTGTTCCGTAAGGATCCATAGGGTTCCGTAGAGCTTCGTAGGTTCCCTAGAGCCTCTGGAGTACCGCAGGAGCCAGTAGTGTTCTGTAGGGGCCTGTAGGGTTCCTTCCATAGGGGCTGGCAGTGTTCTGTAGGGGCCCGTAGGGTTGTGTAAGTGCCCGCAGCAGTCTGTAGGAGTCTGTGGGATTCTATAAGGTTCTGGAGGGTTCTGCAGGGTTCCGTAGGGGCCAGTAGAGTTCGTAGTGGCTGGTAAAGTTCCGTAGGGCCCTGTGGGGTTCTGTATGGACCTGTAGGGTTCCGTAGGGGCCTGCAGGGTTCTGTAAGTGCCCGCAGGTGTCTGTAGGGTTCCGTAGGGGTCTGTAGGGTTCCGTAGGCACCTGCAGTGTTCTGTAGGAGCCCATAGGGTTTTAGTGAGGTTCCGTTGTGTTGCTAAGGGTCTTGTAGAGTGCTGTCGGGTCCTGGAGTATTCTGTAGGGTTCCAGAGGGGCTCGTAGGGTTCCGTCGAAATCTGTAGGCTTCCCTAGGGGCCCGTGGAGTCCCGTAGATTTCCGTAGGGGCCTGTAGGGTTGTGTAAGTGCCCGCAGGGGTTGGTAGGAGCTTGTAGGGTGCCATAAGTTTCCAGAGGGTTGTGTAGGGTTCCGTAGGGGCCTGTGGTGTTCCCTAGGGGCCTGTAGAGTCTCGTACAGTTCCGTAGGGGCCTGTGGTGTTCCCTAGGGGCCTGTAGAGTCTCGTACGGTTCCGTAGGGTCCTGTAGGTTTCCATAAGCGCCCGCAGAGGTCTGAAGGGGCCCGTACTGTTCTGTAAGGATCCATAGGGCTCCGTAGAGCTTTGTAGGTTCCCTAGAGGCCTGTAGAGTACCGCAGGAGCCAGTAGTGTTCTGTAGGGCCCCGTAGGGTTCCTTCCGTAGGGGCTGGCAGTGTTCCGTAGGGGCCTGTAGGGTTGTGTAAGTGCCCGCAGGAGTCTGTACTAGTCTGTGGGATTCTGTAAGGTTCCGGAGGGTTCTGCAGGGTTCCGTAGGGGCCCGTAGAGTTCCGTAGTGGCTGGTAAAGTTCCGTAGGGCCCTGTGGGGTTCTGTATGGACCTGTAGGGTTCCGTAGGGGCCTGCAGGGTTCTGTAAGTGCCCGTAGGTGTCTGTACGGGTCTGTAGGGTTCCGTAGGCACCTGCAGTGTTCTGTAGGAGCCCATAGGGTTTTCGTGAGGTTCCGTTGTGTTGCTAAGGGTCTTGTAGAGTGCTGTCGGGTCCTGGAGTATTCTGTAGGGTTCCAGAGGGGCTCGTAGGGTTCCGTCGAAATCTGTAGGCTTCCCTAGGGGCCCGTGGAGTCCCGTAGATTTCCGTAGGGGCCTGTAGGGTTGTGTAAGTGCCCGCAGGGGTTGGTAGGAGCTTGTTGGGTTCCATAAGTTTCCAGAGGGTTGTGTAGGGTTCCGTAGGGGCCTGTGGTGTTCCCTAGGGGCCTGTAGAGTCTCGTACGGTTCCGTAGGGGCCTGTGGTGTTCCCTAGGGACCTGTAGAGTCTCGTACAGTTCCGTAGGGTCCTGTAGGTTTCCATAAGCGCCCGCAGAGGTCTGAAGGGGCCCGTACTGTTCCGTAAGGATCCATAGGGCTCCGTAGATCTTTGTAGGTTCCCTAGAGGCCTCTGGAGTACCGCAGGAGCCAGTAGTGTTCTGTAGGGGCCCGTAGGGTTCCTTCCATAGGGGCTGGCAGTGTTCCGTAGGGGCCTGTAGGGTTGTGTAAGTGCCCGCAGGAGTCTGTAGGAGTCTGTGGGATTCTATAAGGTTCCGGAGGGTTCTGCAGGGTTCCGTAGGGGCCCGTAGAGCTCCGTAGTGGCTGGTAAAGTTCCGTAGGGCCCTGTGGGGTTCTGTATGGACCTGTAGGGTTCCGTAGGGGCCTGCAGGGTTCTGTAGGAGCCCATAGGGTTTTCGTGAGGTTCCGTTGTGTTGCTAAGGGTCTTGTAGAGTGCTGTCAGGTCCTGGAGTATTCTGTAGGGTTCCAGAGGGGCTCGTAGGGTTCCGTCGAAATCTGTAGGCTTCCCTAGGGGCCCGTGGAGTCCCGTAGATTTCCGTAGGGGCCTGTAGGGTTGTGTAAGTGCCCGCAGGGGTTGGTAGGAGCTTGTTGGGTTCCATAAGTTTCCAGAGGGTTGTGTAGGGTTCCGTAGGGGCCTGTGGTGTTCCCTAGGGGCCTGTAGAGTCTCGTACGGTTCCGTAGGGTCCTGTAGGTTTCCATAAGCGCCCGCAGAGGTCTGAAGGGGCCCGTACTGTTCTGTAAGGATCCATAGGGCTCCGTAGAGCTTCGTAGGTTCCCTAGAGGCCTGTAGAGTACCGCAGGAGCCAGTAGTGTTCTGTAGGGCCCCGTAGGGTTCCTTCCATAGGGCCTGGCAGTGTTCCGTAGGGTCCTCTAGGGTTGAGTAAGTGCCCGCAGGAGTCTGTAGGAGTCTGTGGGATTCTGTAAGGTTCTGGAGGGTTCTGCAGGGTTCCGTAGGGGCCCGTAGAGTTCCGTAGTGGCTGGTAAAGTTCCGTAGGGCCCTGTACCGTTCCGTAACTGCCTGCAAGGGTCTTTAGGCTTCTGTAGGGGCTGGAAGGGTTCCATAAAGTTGCGTGGGTTCCTGCAGAGTTCTGCAAGTGCCCGCAAGGGCCTGTAGGGGCCCACAGTGTTTCTGTCAGGTTCCGTAGAGTTCCGTAGGGGCCATAGGTTTCCGTAGAGGCTGGTAGTATTCCGTAGGGGTCTGTAGTGTTCCGTAGGCACCTGCAGTGTTCTGTAGGAGCCCATAGGGTTTTCGTGAGGTTCCGTTGTGTTGCTAAGGGTCTTGTAGAGTGCTGTCGGGTCCTGGAGTATTCTGTAGGGTTCCAGAGGGGCTCGTAGGGTTCCGTCGAAATCTGTAGGGTTCCCTAGGGGCCCATAGAGTCCTGTAGATTTCCGTAGGGACCTGTAGGGTTGTGTAAGTGCCCGCAGGGGTTGGTAGGAGCTTGTTGGGTTCCATAAGTTTCCAGAGGGTTGTGTAGGGTTCCGTAGGGGCCTGTGGTGTTCCCTAGGGGCCTGTAGAGTCTCGTACAGTTCCGTAGGGGCCTGTGGTGTTCCCTAGGGACCTGTAGAGTCTCGTACAGTTCCATAGGGTCCTGTAGGTTTCCATAAGCGCCCGCAGAGGTCTGAAGGGGCCCGTACTGTTACGTAAGGATCCATAGGGCTCCGTAGAGCTTCGTAGGTTCCCTAGAGGCCTGTAGAGTACCGCAGGAGCCAGTAGTGTTCTGTAGGGCCCCGTAGGGTTCCTTCCATAGGAGGTGGCAGTGTTCCGTAGGGTCCTCTAGGGTTGAGTAAGTGCCCGCAGGAGTCTGTAGGAATCCGTGGGATTCTGTAAGGTTCTGGAGGGTTCTGCAGGGTTCCGTAGGGGCCCGTAGAGTTCCATAGTGGCTGGTAAAGTTCCCTAGGGCCCTGTACCGTTCCGTAACTGCCTGCAAGGGTCTTTAGGCTTCCGTAGGGGCTGGTAGTATTCCGTAGGGGTCTGTAGGGTTCCGTAGGCACCTGCAGTGTTCTGTAGGAGCCCATAGGGTTTTAGTGAGGTTCCGTTGTGTTGCTAAGGGTCTTGTAGAGTGCTGTCGGGTCCTGGAGTATTCTGTAGGGTTCCAGAGGGGCTCGTAGGGTTCCGTCGAAATCTGTAGGCTTCCCTAGGGGCCCGTGGAGTCCCGTAGATTTCCGTAGGGGCCTGTAGGGTTGTGTAAGTGCCCTCAGGGGTTGGTAGGAGCTTGTAGGGTGCCATAAGTTTCCAGAGGGTTGTGTAGGGTTCCGTAGGGGCCTGTGGTGTTCCCTAGGGGCCTGTAGAGTCTCGTACAGTTCCGTAAGGGCCTGTGGTGTTCCCTAGGGGCCTGTAGAGTCTCGTACAGTTCCGTAGGGTCCTGTAGGTTTCCATAAGCGCCCGCAGAGGTCTGAAGGGGCCCGTACTGTTCCATAAGGATCCATAGGGTTCCGTAGAGCTTCGTAGGTTCCCTAGAGGCCTCTGGAGTACCGCACGAGCCAGTAGTGTTCCGTAGGGTCCTCTAGGGCTGAGTAAGTGCCCGCAGGAGTCTGTAGGAATCCGTGGGATTCTGTAAGGTTCTGGAGGGTTCTGCAGGGTTCCGTAGGGGCCCGTAGAGTTCCATAGTGGCTGGTAAAGTTCCGTAGGGCCCTGTACCGTTCCGTAACTGCCTGCAAGGGTCTTTAGGCTTCCGTAGGGGCTGGTAGGCTTCCATAAAGTTCCGTGGGTTCCTGCAGAGTTCTGCAAGTGCCCGCAAGGGCCTGTAGGGGCCCACAGTGTTTCTGCCAGGTTCCGTAGAGTTCCGTAGGGGCCATATTTTTCTGTAGTGGCTGGTAGTATTCTGTAGGGGTCTGTAGGTTTCCGTAGGCACCTACAGTGTTCTGTAGGAGCCCATAGGGTTTTCGTGAGGTTCCGTTGTGTTGCTAAGGGTCTTGTAGAGTGCTGTCGGGTCCTGGAGTATTCTGTAGGGTTCCAGAGGGGCTCGTAGGGTTCCGTCGAAATCTATAGGGTACCCTAGGGGCCCATAGAGTCCCGTAGATTTCCGTAGGGACCTGTAGGGTTGTGTAAGTGCCCGCAGAAGTCTGTAGGAGTCTGTGGGATTCTGTAAGGTTCCGGAGGGTTCTGCAGGGTTCCGTAGGGACCCGTAGAGTTCCGTAGTGGCTGGTAAAGTTCCGTAGGGCCCTGTGGGGTTCTGTATGGACCTGTAGGGTTCCGTAGGGGCCTGCAGGGTTCCGTAAGTGCCCGCAGGTGTCTGTAGGGTTCCGTAGGGGTCTGTAGGGTTCCGTAGGCACCTGCAGTGTTCTGTAGGAGCCCATAGGGTTTTAGTGAGGTTCCGTTGTGTTGCTAAGGGTCTTGTAGAGTGCTGTCGGGTCCTGGAGTATTCTGTAGGGTTCCAGAGGGCCTCGTAGGGTTCCGTCGAAATCTGAAGGGTTCCCTAGGGGCCCGTAGAGTCCCGTAGATTGCCGTAGGGACCTGTAGGGTTGTGTAAGTGCCCGCAGGGGTTGGTAGGAGCTTGTAGGGTGCCATATGTTTCCGGAGGGTTGTGTAGGGTTCCGTAGGGGCCTGTGGTGTTCCCTAGGGGCCTGTAGAGTCTCGTACAGTTCCGTAGGGTCCTGTAGGTTTCCATAAGCGCCCGCAGAGGTCTGAAGGGGCCCGTACTGTTCCGTAAGGATCCATAGGGTTCCGTAGAGCTTCGTAGGTTCCCTAGAGGCCTCTGGAGTACCGCAGGAGCCAGTAGTGTTCCGTAGGGTCCTCTAGGGTTGAGTAAGTGCCCGCAGGAGTCTGTAGGAATCCGTGGGATTCTGTAAGGTTCTGGAGGGTTCTGCAGGGTTCCGTAGGGGCCCGTAGAGTTCCGTAGTGGCTGGTAAAGTTCCCTAGGGCCCTGTACCGTTCCGTAACTGCCTGCAAGGGTCTTTAGGCTTCCGTAGGGGCTGGTAGGGTTCCATAAAGTTCGGTGGGTTCCTGCAGAGTTCTGCAAGTGCCCGCAAGGGCCTGTAGGGGCCCACAGTGTTTCTGCCAGGTTCCGTAGAGTTCCGTAGGGGCCATATTTTTCTGTAGTGGCTGGTAGTCTTCCGTAGGGGTCTGTAGGTTTCCGTAGGCACCTACAGTGTTCTGTAGGAGCCCATAGGGTTTTCGTGAGGTTCCGTTGTGTTGCTAAGGGTCTTGTAGAGTGCTGTCGGGTCCTGGAGTATTCTGTAGGGTTCCAGAGGGGCTCGTAGGGTTCCGTCGAAATCTATAGGGTACCCTAGGGGCCCATAGAGTCCCGTAGATTTCCGTAGGGACCTGTAGGGTTGTGTAAGTGCCCGCAGAAGTCTGTAGGAGTCTGTGGGATTCTGTAAGGTTCCGGAGGGTTCTGCAGGGTTCCGTAGGGACCCGTAGAGTTCCGTAGTGGCTGGTAAAGTTCCGTAGGGCCCTGTGGGGTTCTGTATGGACCTGTAGGGTTCCGTAGGGGCCTGCAGGGTTCCGTAAGTGCCCGCAGGTGTCTGTAGGGTTCCGTAGGGGTCTGTAGGGTTCCGTAGGCACCTGCAGTGTTCTGTAGGAGCCCATAGGGTTTTAGTGAGGTTCCGTTGTGTTGCTAAGGGTCTTGTAGAGTGCTGTCGGGTCCTGGAGTATTCTGTAGGGTTCCAGAGGGCCTCGTAGGGTTCCGTCGAAATCTGAAGGGTTCCCTAGGGGCCCGTAGAGTCCCGTAGATTGCCGTAGGGACCTGTAGGGTTGTGTAAGTGCCCACAGGGGTTGGTAGGAGCTTGTAGGGTGCCATATGTTTCCGGAGGGTTGTGTAGGGTTCCGTAGGGGCCTGTGGTGTTCCCTAGGGGCCTGTAGAGTCTCGTACAGTTCCGTAGGGTCCTGTAGGTTTCCATAAGCGCCCACAGAGGTCTGAAGGGGCCCGTACTGTTCCGTAAGGATCCATAGGGTTCCGTAGAGCTTCGTAGGTTCCCTAGAGGCCTCTGGAGTACCGCAGGAGCCAGTAGTGTTCCGTAGGGTCCTCTAGGGTTGAGTAAGTGCCCGCAGGAGTCTGTAGGAATCCGTGGGATTCTGTAAGGTTCTGGAGGGTTCTGCAGGGTTCCGTAGGGGCCCGTAGAGTTCCGTAGTGGCTGGTAAAGTTCCCTAGGGCCCTGTACCGTTCCGTAACTGCCTGCAAGGGTCTTTAGGCTTCCGTAGGGGCTGGTAGGCTTCCATAAAGTTCCGTGGGTTCCTGCAGAGTTCTGCAAGTGCCCGCAAGGGCCTGTAGGGGCCCACAGTGTTTCTGCCAGGTTCCGTAGAGTTCCGTAGGGGCCATATTTTTCTGTAGTGGCTGGTAGACTTCCGTAGGGGTCTGTAGGTTTCCGTAGGCACCTACAGTGTTCTGTAGGAGCCCATAGGGTTTTCGTGAGGTTCCGTTGTGTTGCTAAGGGTCTTGTAGAGTGCTGTCGGGTCCTGGAGTATTCTGTAGGGTTCCAGAGGGGCTCGTAGGGTTCCGTCGAAATCTATAGGGTACCCTAGGGGCCCATAGAGTCCCGTAGATTTCCGTAGGGACCTGTAGGGTTGTGTAAGTGCCCGCAGAAGTCTGTAGGAGTCTGTGGGATTCTGTAAGGTTCCGGAGGGTTCTGCAGGGTTCCGTAGGGACCCGTAGAGTTCCGTAGTGGCTGGTAAAGTTCCGTAGGGCCCTGTGGGGTTCTGTATGGACCTGTAGGGTTCCGTAGGGGCCTGCAGGGTTCCGTAAGTGCCCGCAGGTGTCTGTAGGGTTCCGTAGGGGTCTGTAGGGTTCCGTAGGCACCTGCAGTGTTCTGTAGGAGCCCATAGGGTTTTAGTGAGGTTCCGTTGTGTTGCTAAGGGTCTTGTAGAGTGCTGTCGGGTCCTGGAGTATTCTGTAGGGTTCCAGAGGGGCCTCGTAGGGTTCCGTCGAAATCTGAAGGGTTCCCTAGGGGCCCGTAGAGTCCCGTAGATTGCCGTAGGGACCTGTAGGGTTGTGTAAGTGCCCACAGGGGTTGGTAGGAGCTTGTAGGGTGCCATATGTTTCCGGAGGGTTGTGTAGGGTTCCGTAGGGGCCTGTGGTGTTCCCTAGGGGCCTGTAGAGTCTCGTACAGTTCCGTAGGGTCCTGTAGGTTTCCATAAGCGCCCACAGAGGTCTGAAGGGGCCCGTACTGTTCCGTAAGGATCCATAGGGTTCCGTAGAGCTTCGTAGGTTCCCTAGAGGCCTCTGGAGTACCGCAGGAGCCAGTAGTGTTCCGTAGGGTCCTCTAGGGTTGAGTAAGTGCCCGCAGGAGTCTGTAGGAATCCGTGGGATTCTGTAAGGTTCTGGAGGGTTCTGCAGGGTTCCGTAGGGGCCCGTAGAGTTCCGTAGTGGCTGGTAAAGTTCCCTAGGGCCCTGTACCGTTCCGTAACTGCCTGCAAGGGTCTTTAGGCTTCCGTAGGGGCTGGTAGGCTTCCATAAAGTTCCGTGGGTTCCTGCAGAGTTCTGCAAGTGCCCGCAAGGGCCTGTAGGGGCCCACAGTGTTTCTGCCAGGTTCCGTAGAGTTCCGTAGGGGCCATATTTTTCTGTAGTGGCTGGTAGACTTCCGTAGGGGTCTGTAGGTTTCCGTAGGCACCTACAGTGTTCTGTAGGAGCCCATAGGGTTTTCGTGAGGTTCCGTTGTGTTGCTAAGGGTCTTGTAGAGTGCTGTCGGGTCCTGGAGTATTCTGTAGGGTTCCAGAGGGGCTCGTAGGGTTCCGTCGAAATCTATAGGGTACCCTAGGGGCCCATAGAGTCCCGTAGATTTCCGTAGGGACCTGTAGGGTTGTGTAAGTGCCCGCAGAAGTCTGTAGGAGTCTGTGGGATTCTGTAAGGTTCCGGAGGGTTCTGCAGGGTTCCGTAGGGACCCGTAGAGTTCCGTAGTGGCTGGTAAAGTTCCGTAGGGCCCTGTGGGGTTCTGTATGGACCTGTAGGGTTCCGTAGGGGCCTGCAGGGTTCCGTAAGTGCCCGCAGGTGTCTGTAGGGTTCCGTAGGGGTCTGTAGGGTTCCGTAGGCACCTGCAGTGTTCTGTAGGAGCCCATAGGGTTTTAGTGAGGTTCCGTTGTGTTGCTAAGGGTCTTGTAGAGTGCTGTCGGGTCCTGGAGTATTCTGTAGGGTTCCAGAGGGCCTCGTAGGGTTCCGTCGAAATCTGAAGGGTTCCCTAGGGGCCCGTAGAGTCCCGTAGATTGCCGTAGGGACCTGTAGGGTTGTGTAAGTGCCCGCAGGGGTTGGTAGGAGCTTGTAGGGTGCCATATGTTTCCGGAGGGTTGTGTAGGGTTCCGTAGGGGCCTGTGGTGTTCCCTAGGGGCCTGTAGAGTCTCGTACAGTTCCGTAGGGTCCTGTAGGTTTCCATAAGCGCCCGCAGAGGTCTGAAGGGGCCCGTACTGTTCCGTAAGGATCCATAGGGTTCCGTAGAGCTTCGTAGGTTCCCTAGAGGCCTCTGGAGTACCGCAGGAGCCAGTAGTGTTCCGTAGGGTCCTCTAGGGTTGAGTAAGTGCCCGCAGGAGTCTGTAGGAATCCGTGGGATTCTGTAAGGTTCTGGAGGGTTCTGCAGGGTTCCGTAGGGGCCCGTAGAGTTCCGTAGTGGCTGGTAAAGTTCCCTAGGGCCCTGTACCGTTTCGTAACTGCCTGCAAGGGTCTTTAGGCTTCCGTAGGGGCTGGTAGGGTTCCATAAAGTTCCGTGGGTTCCTGCAGAGTTCTGCAAGTGCCCGCAAGGGCCTGTAGGGGCCCACAGTGTTTCTGCCAGGTTCCGTAGAGTTCCGTAGGGGCCATATTTTTCTGTAGTGGCTGGTAGTATTCTGTAGGGGTCTGTAGGTTTCCGTAGGCACCTACAGTGTTCTGTAGGAGCCCATAGGGTTTTCGTGAGGTTCCGTTGTGTTGCTAAGGGTCTTGTAGAGTGCTGTCGGGTCCTGGAGTATTCTGTAGGGTTCCAGAGGGGCTCGTAGGGTTCCGTCGAAATCTATAGGGTACCCTAGGGGCCCATAGAGTCCCGTAGATTTCCGTAGGGACCTGTAGGGTTGTGTAAGTGCCCGCAGAAGTCTGTAGGAGTCTGTGGGATTCTGTAAGGTTCCGGAGGGTTCTGCAGGGTTCCGTAGGGACCCGTAGAGTTCCGTAGTGGCTGGTAAAGTTCCGTAGGGCCCTGTGGGGTTCTGTATGGACCTGTAGGGTTCCGTAGGGGCCTGCAGGGTTCCGTAAGTGCCCGCAGGTGTCTGTAGGGTTCCGTAGGGGTCTGTAGGGTTCCGTAGGCACCTGCAGTGTTCTGTAGGAGCCCATAGGGTTTTAGTGAGGTTCCGTTGTGTTGCTAAGGGTCTTGTAGAGTGCTGTCGGGTCCTGGAGTATTCTGTAGGGTTCCAGAGGGCCTCGTAGGGTTCCGTCGAAATCTGAAGGGTTCCCTAGGGGCCCGTAGAGTCCCGTAGATTGCCGTAGGGACCTGTAGGGTTGTGTAAGTGCCCACAGGGGTTGGTAGGAGCTTGTAGGGTGCCATATGTTTCCGGAGGGTTGTGTAGGGTTCCGTAGGGGCCTGTGGTGTTCCCTAGGGGCCTGTAGAGTCTCGTACAGTTCCGTAGGGTCCTGTAGGTTTCCATAAGCGCCCACAGAGGTCTGAAGGGGCCCGTACTGTTCCGTAAGGATCCATAGGGTTCCGTAGAGCTTCGTAGGTTCCCTAGAGGCCTCTGGAGTACCGCAGGAGCCAGTAGTGTTCCGTAGGGTCCTCTAGGGTTGAGTAAGTGCCCGCAGGAGTCTGTAGGAATCCGTGGGATTCTGTAAGGTTCTGGAGGGTTCTGCAGGGTTCCGTAGGGGCCCGTAGAGTTCCGTAGTGGCTGGTAAAGTTCCCTAGGGCCCTGTACCGTTCCGTAACTGCCTGCAAGGGTCTTTAGGCTTCCGTAGGGGCTGGTAGGGTTCCATAAAGTTCCGTGGGTTCCTGCAGAGTTCTGCAAGTGCCCGCAAGGGCCTGTAGGGGCCCACAGTGTTTCTGCCAGGTTCCGTAGAGTTCCGTAGGGGCCATATTTTTCTGTAGTGGCTGGTAGACTTCCGTAGGGGTCTGTAGGTTTCCGTAGGCACCTACAGTGTTCTGTAGGAGCCCATAGGGTTTTCGTGAGGTTCCGTTGTGTTGCTAAGGGTCTTGTAGAGTGCTGTCGGGTCCTGGAGTATTCTGTAGGGTTCCAGAGGGGCTCGTAGGGTTCCGTCGAAATCTATAGGGTACCCTAGGGGCCCATAGAGTCCCGTAGATTTCCGTAGGGACCTGTAGGGTTGTGTAAGTGCCCGCAGAAGTCTGTAGGAGTCTGTGGGATTCTGTAAGGTTCCGGAGGGTTCTGCAGGGTTCCGTAGGGACCCGTAGAGTTCCGTAGTGGCTGGTAAAGTTCCGTAGGGCCCTGTGGGGTTCTGTATGGACCTGTAGGGTTCCGTAGGGGCCTGCAGGGTTCCGTAAGTGCCCGCAGGTGTCTGTAGGGTTCCGTAGGGGTCTGTAGGGTTCCGTAGGCACCTGCAGTGTTCTGTAGGAGCCCATAGGGTTTTAGTGAGGTTCCGTTGTGTTGCTAAGGGTCTTGTAGAGTGCTGTCGGGTCCTGGAGTATTCTGTAGGGTTCCAGAGGGCCTCGTAGGGTTCCGTCGAAATCTGAAGGGTTCCCTAGGGGCCCGTAGAGTCCCGTAGATTGCCGTAGGGACCTGTAGGGTTGTGTAAGTGCCCACAGGGGTTGGTAGGAGCTTGTAGGGTGCCATATGTTTCCGGAGGGTTGTGTAGGGTTCCGTAGGGGCCTGTGGTGTTCCTAGGGGCCTGTAGAGTCTCGTACAGTTCCGTAGGGTCCTGTAGGTTTCCATAAGCGCCCACAGAGGTCTGAAGGGGCCCGTACTGTTCCGTAAGGATCCATAGGGTTCCGTAGAGCTTCGTAGGTTCCCTAGAGGCCTCTGGAGTACCGCAGGAGCCAGTAGTGTTCCGTAGGGTCCTCTAGGGTTGAGTAAGTGCCCGCAGGAGTCTGTAGGAATCCGTGGGATTCTGTAAGGTTCTGGAGGGTTCTGCAGGGTTCCGTAGGGGCCCGTAGAGTTCCGTAGTGGCTGGTAAAGTTCCCTAGGGCCCTGTACCGTTCCGTAACTGCCTGCAAGGGTCTTTAGGCTTCCGTAGGGGCTGGTAGGGTTCCATAAAGTTCCGTGGGTTCCTGCAGAGTTCTGCAAGTGCCCGCAAGGGCCTGTAGGGGCCCACAGTGTTTCTGCCAGGTTCCGTAGAGTTCCGTAGGGGCCATATTTTTCTGTAGTGGCTGGTAGTATTCCGTAGGGGTCTGTAGGTTTCCGTAGGCACCTACAGTGTTCTGTAGGAGCCCATAGGGTTTTCGTGAGGTTCCGTTGTGTTGCTAAGGGTCTTGTAGAGTGCTGTCGGGTCCTGGAGTATTCTGTAGGGTTCCAGAGGGGCTCGTAGGGTTCCGTCGAAATCTATAGGGTACCCTAGGGGCCCATAGAGTCCCGTAGATTTCCGTAGGGACCTGTAGGGTTGTGTAAGTGCCCGCAGAAGTCTGTAGGAGTCTGTGGGATTCTGTAAGGTTCCGGAGGGTTCTGCAGGGTTCCGTAGGGACCCGTAGAGTTCCGTAGTGGCTGGTAAAGTTCCGTAGGGCCCTGTGGGGTTCTGTATGGACCTGTAGGGTTCCGTAGGGGCCTGCAGGGTTCCGTAAGTGCCCGCAGGTGTCTGTAGGGTTCCGTAGGGGTCTGTAGGGTTCCGTAGGCACCTGCAGTGTTCTGTAGGAGCCCATAGGGTTTTAGTGAGGTTCCGTTGTGTTGCTAAGGGTCTTGTAGAGTGCTGTCGGGTCCTGGAGTATTCTGTAGGGTTCCAGAGGGCCTCGTAGGGTTCCGTCGAAATCTGAAGGGTTCCCTAGGGGCCCGTAGAGTCCCGTAGATTGCCGTAGGGACCTGTAGGGTTGTGTAAGTGCCCACAGGGGTTGGTAGGAGCTTGTAGGGTGCCATATGTTTCCGGAGGGTTGTGTAGGGTTCCGTAGGGGCCTGTGGTGTTCCCTAGGGGCCTGTAGAGTCTCGTACAGTTCCGTAGGGTCCTGTAGGTTTCCATAAGCGCCCGCAGAGGTCTGAAGGGGCCCGTACTGTTCCGTAAGGATCCATAGGGTTCCGTAGAGCTTCGTAGGTTCCCTAGAGGCCTCTGGAGTACCGCAGGAGCCAGTAGTGTTCCGTAGGGTCCTCTAGGGTTGAGTAAGTGCCCGCAGGAGTCTGTAGGAATCCGTGGGATTCTGTAAGGTTCTGGAGGGTTCTGCAGGGTTCCGTAGGGGCCCGTAGAGTTCCGTAGTGGCTGGTAAAGTTCCCTAGGGCCCTGTACCGTTCCGTAACTGCCTGCAAGGGTCTTTAGGCTTCCGTAGGGGCTGGTAGGGTTCCATAAAGTTCGGTGGGTTCCTGCAGAGTTCTGCAAGTGCCCGCAAGGGCCTGTAGGGGCCCACAGTGTTTCTGCCAGGTTCCGTAGAGTTCCGTAGGGGCCATATTTTTCTGTAGTGGCTGGTAGTATTCCGTAGGGGTCTGTAGGTTTCCGTAGGCACCTACAGTGTTCTGTAGGAGCCCATAGGGTTTTCGTGAGGTTCCGTTGTGTTGCTAAGGGTCTTGTAGAGTGCTGTCGGGTCCTGGAGTATTCTGTAGGGTTCCAGAGGGGCTCGTAGGGTTCCGTCGAAATCTATAGGGTACCCTAGGGGCCCATAGAGTCCCGTAGATTTCCGTAGGGACCTGTAGGGTTGTGTAAGTGCCCGCAGAAGTCTGTAGGAGTCTGTGGGATTCTGTAAGGTTCCGGAGGGTTCTGCAGGGTTCCGTAGGGACCCGTAGAGTTCCGTAGTGGCTGGTAAAGTTCCGTAGGGCCCTGTGGGGTTCTGTATGGACCTGTAGGGTTCCGTAGGGGCCTGCAGGGTTCCGTAAGTGCCCGCAGGTGTCTGTAGGGTTCCGTAGGGGTCTGTAGGGTTCCGTAGGCACCTGCAGTGTTCTGTAGGAGCCCATAGGGTTTTAGTGAGGTTCCGTTGTGTTGCTAAGGGTCTTGTAGAGTGCTGTCGGGTCCTGGAGTATTCTGTAGGGTTCCAGAGGGCCTCGTAGGGTTCCGTCGAAATCTGAAGGGTTCCCTAGGGGCCCGTAGAGTCCCGTAGATTGCCGTAGGGACCTGTAGGGTTGTGTAAGTGCCCACAGGGGTTGGTAGGAGCTTGTAGGGTGCCATATGTTTCCGGAGGGTTGTGTAGGGTTCCGTAGGGGCCTGTGGTGTTCCCTAGGGGCCTGTAGAGTCTCGTACAGTTCCGTAGGGTCCTGTAGGTTTCCATAAGCGCCCACAGAGGTCTGAAGGGGCCCGTACTGTTCCGTAAGGATCCATAGGGTTCCGTAGAGCTTCGTAGGTTCCCTAGAGGCCTCTGGAGTACCGCAGGAGCCAGTAGTGTTCCGTAGGGTCCTCTAGGGTTGAGTAAGTGCCCGCAGGAGTCTGTAGGAATCCGTGGGATTCTGTAAGGTTCTGGAGGGTTCTGCAGGGTTCCGTAGGGGCCCGTAGAGTTCCGTAGTGGCTGGTAAAGTTCCCTAGGGCCCTGTACCGTTCCGTAACTGCCTGCAAGGGTCTTTAGGCTTCCGTAGGGGCTGGTAGGGTTCCATAAAGTTCGGTGGGTTCCTGCAGAGTTCTGCAAGTGCCCGCAAGGGCCTGTAGGGGCCCACAGTGTTTCTGCCAGGTTCCGTAGAGTTCCGTAGGGGCCATATTTTTCTGTAGTGGCTGGTAGACTTCCGTAGGGGTCTGTAGGTTTCCGTAGGCACCTACAGTGTTCTGTAGGAGCCCATAGGGTTTTCGTGAGGTTCCGTTGTGTTGCTAAGGGTCTTGTAGAGTGCTGTCGGGTCCTGGAGTATTCTGTAGGGTTCCAGAGGGGCTCGTAGGGTTCCGTCGAAATCTATAGGGTACCCTAGGGGCCCATAGAGTCCCGTAGATTTCCGTAGGGACCTGTAGGGTTGTGTAAGTGCCCGCAGAAGTCTGTAGGAGTCTGTGGGATTCTGTAAGGTTCCGGAGGGTTCTGCAGGGTTCCGTAGGGACCCGTAGAGTTCCGTAGTGGCTGGTAAAGTTCCGTAGGGCCCTGTGGGGTTCTGTATGGACCTGTAGGGTTCCGTAGGGGCCTGCAGGGTTCCGTAAGTGCCCGCAGGTGTCTGTAGGGTTCCGTAGGGGTCTGTAGGGTTCCGTAGGCACCTGCAGTGTTCTGTAGGAGCCCATAGGGTTTTCGTGAGGTTCCGTTGTGTTGCTAAGGGTCTTGTAGAGTGCTGTCGGGTCCTGGAGTATTCTGTAGGGTTCCAGAGGGCCTCGTAGGGTTCCGTCGAAATCTGAAGGGTTCCCTAGGGGCCCGTAGAGTCCCGTAGATTGCCGTAGGGACCTGTAGGGTTGTGTAAGTGCCCACAGGGGTTGGTAGGAGCTTGTAGGGTGCCATATGTTTCCGGAGGGTTGTGTAGGGTTCCGTAGGGGCCTGTGGTGTTCCCTAGGGGCCTGTAGAGTCTCGTACAGTTCCGTAGGGTCCTGTAGGTTTCCATAAGCGCCCACAGAGGTCTGAAGGGGCCCGTACTGTTCCGTAAGGATCCATAGGGTTCCGTAGAGCTTCGTAGGTTCCCTAGAGGCCTCTGGAGTACCGCAGGAGCCAGTAGTGTTCCGTAGGGTCCTCTAGGGTTGAGTAAGTGCCCGCAGGAGTCTGTAGGAATCCGTGGGATTCTGTAAGGTTCTGGAGGGTTCTGCAGGGTTCCGTAGGGGCCCGTAGAGTTCCGTAGTGGCTGGTAAAGTTCCCTAGGGCCCTGTACCGTTCCGTAACTGCCTGCAAGGGTCTTTAGGCTTCCGTAGGGGCTGGTAGGCTTCCATAAAGTTCCGTGGGTTCCTGCAGAGTTCTGCAAGTGCCCGCAAGGGCCTGTAGGGGCCCACAGTGTTTCTGCCAGGTTCCGTAGAGTTCCGTAGGGGCCATATTTTTCTGTAGTGGCTGGTAGACTTCCGTAGGGGTCTGTAGGTTTCCGTAGGCACCTACAGTGTTCTGTAGGAGCCCATAGGGTTTTCGTGAGGTTCCGTTGTGTTGCTAAGGGTCTTGTAGAGTGCTGTCGGGTCCTGGAGTATTCTGTAGGGTTCCAGAGGGGCTCGTAGGGTTCCGTCGAAATCTATAGGGTACCCTAGGGGCCCATAGAGTCCCGTAGATTTCCGTAGGGACCTGTAGGGTTGTGTAAGTGCCCGCAGAAGTCTGTAGGAGTCTGTGGGATTCTGTAAGGTTCCGGAGGGTTCTGCAGGGTTCCGTAGGGACCCGTAGAGTTCCGTAGTGGCTGGTAAAGTTCCGTAGGGCCCTGTGGGGTTCTGTATGGACCTGTAGGGTTCCGTAGGGGCCTGCAGGGTTCCGTAAGTGCCCGCAGGTGTCTGTAGGGTTCCGTAGGGGTCTGTAGGGTTCCGTAGGCACCTGCAGTGTTCTGTAGGAGCCCATAGGGTTTTCGTGAGGTTCCGTTGTGTTGCTAAGGGTCTTGTAGAGTGCTGTCGGGTCCTGGAGTATTCTGTAGGGTTCCAGAGGGCCTCGTAGGGTTCCGTCGAAATCTGAAGGGTTCCCTAGGGGCCCGTAGAGTCCCGTAGATTGCCGTAGGGACCTGTAGGGTTGTGTAAGTGCCCACAGGGGTTGGTAGGAGCTTGTAGGGTGCCATATGTTTCCGGAGGGTTGTGTAGGGTTCCGTAGGGGCCTGTGGTGTTCCCTAGGGGCCTGTAGAGTCTCGTACAGTTCCGTAGGGTCCTGTAGGTTTCCATAAGCGCCCACAGAGGTCTGAAGGGGCCCGTACTGTTCCGTAAGGATCCATAGGGTTCCGTAGAGCTTCGTAGGTTCCCTAGAGGCCTCTGGAGTACCGCAGGAGCCAGTAGTGTTCCGTAGGGTCCTCTAGGGTTGAGTAAGTGCCCGCAGGAGTCTGTAGGAATCCGTGGGATTCTGTAAGGTTCTGGAGGGTTCTGCAGGGTTCCGTAGGGGCCCGTAGAGTTCCGTAGTGGCTGGTAAAGTTCCCTAGGGCCCTGTACCGTTCCGTAACTGCCTGCAATGGTCTTTAGGCTTCCGTAGGGGCTGGTAGGCTTCCATAAAGTTCCGTGGGTTCCTGCAGAGTTCTGCAAGTGCCCGCAAGGGCCTGTAGGGGCCCACAGTGTTTCTGCCAGGTTCCGTAGAGTTCCGTAGGGGCCATATTTTTCTGTAGTGGCTGGTAGACTTCCGTAGGGGTCTGTAGGTTTCCGTAGGCACCTACAGTGTTCTGTAGGAGCCCATAGGGTTTTCGTGAGGTTCCGTTGTGTTGCTAAGGGTCTTGTAGAGTGCTGTCGGGTCCTGGAGTATTCTGTAGGGTTCCAGAGGGGCTCGTAGGGTTCCGTCGAAATCTATAGGGTACCCTAGGGGCCCATAGAGTCCCGTAGATTTCCGTAGGGACCTGTAGGGTTGTGTAAGTGCCCGCAGAAGTCTGTAGGAGTCTGTGGGATTCTGTAAGGTTCCGGAGGGTTCTGCAGGGTTCCGTAGGGACCCGTAGAGTTCCGTAGTGGCTGGTAAAGTTCCGTAGGGCCCTGTGGGGTTCTGTATGGACCTGTAGGGTTCCGTAGGGGCCTGCAGGGTTCCGTAAGTGCCCGCAGGTGTCTGTAGGGTTCCGTAGGGGTCTGTAGGGTTCCGTAGGCACCTGCAGTGTTCTGTAGGAGCCCATAGGGTTTTCGTGAGGTTCCGTTGTGTTGCTAAGGGTCTTGTAGAGTGCTGTCGGGTCCTGGAGTATTCTGTAGGGTTCCAGAGGGCCTCGTAGGGTTCCGTCGAAATCTGAAGGGTTCCCTAGGGGCCCGTAGAGTCCCGTAGATTGCCGTAGGGACCTGTAGGGTTGTGTAAGTGCCCACAGGGGTTGGTAGGAGCTTGTAGGGTGCCATATGTTTCCGGAGGGTTGTGTAGGGTTCCGTAGGGGCCTGTGGTGTTCCCTAGGGGCCTGTAGAGTCTCGTACAGTTCCGTAGGGTCCTGTAGGTTTCCATAAGCGCCCGCAGAGGTCTGAAGGGGCCCGTACTGTTCCGTAAGGATCCATAGGGTTCCGTAGAGCTTCGTAGGTTCCCTAGAGGCCTCTGGAGTACCGCAGGAGCCAGTAGTGTTCCGTAGGGTCCTCTAGGGTTGAGTAAGTGCCCGCAGGAGTCTGTAGGAATCCGTGGGATTCTGTAAGGTTCTGGAGGGTTCTGCAGGGTTCCGTAGGGGCCCGTAGAGTTCCGTAGTGGCTGGTAAAGTTCCCTAGGGCCCTGTACCGTTCCGTAACTGCCTGCAAGGGTCTTTAGGCTTCCGTAGGGGCTGGTAGGGTTCCATAAAGTTCGGTGGGTTCCTGCAGAGTTCTGCAAGTGCCCGCAAGGGCCTGTAGGGGCCCACAGTGTTTCTGCCAGGTTCCGTAGAGTTCCGTAGGGGCCATATTTTTCTGTAGTGGCTGGTAGTATTCCGTAGGGGTCTGTAGGTTTCCGTAGGCACCTACAGTGTTCTGTAGGAGCCCATAGGGTTTTCGTGAGGTTCCGTTGTGTTGCTAAGGGTCTTGTAGAGTGCTGTCGGGTCCTGGAGTATTCTGTAGGGTTCCAGAGGGGCTCGTAGGGTTCCGTCGAAATCTATAGGGTACCCTAGGGGCCCATAGAGTCCCGTAGATTTCCGTAGGGACCTGTAGGGTTGTGTAAGTGCCCGCAGAAGTCTGTAGGAGTCTGTGGGATTCTGTAAGGTTCCGGAGGGTTCTGCAGGGTTCCGTAGGGACCCGTAGAGTTCCGTAGTGGCTGGTAAAGTTCCGTAGGGCCCTGTGGGGTTCTGTATGGACCTGTAGGGTTCCGTAGGGGCCTGCAGGGTTCCGTAAGTGCCCGCAGGTGTCTGTAGGGTTCCGTAGGGGTCTGTAGGGTTCCGTAGGCACCTGCAGTGTTCTGTAGGAGCCCATAGGGTTTTAGTGAGGTTCCGTTGTGTTGCTAAGGGTCTTGTAGAGTGCTGTCGGGTCCTGGAGTATTCTGTAGGGTTCCAGAGGGCCTCGTAGGGTTCCGTCGAAATCTGAAGGGTTCCCTAGGGGCCCGTAGAGTCCCGTAGATTGCCGTAGGGACCTGTAGGGTTGTGTAAGTGCCCACAGGGGTTGGTAGGAGCTTGTAGGGTGCCATATGTTTCCGGAGGGTTGTGTAGGGTTCCGTAGGGGCCTGTGGTGTTCCCTAGGGGCCTGTAGAGTCTCGTACAGTTCCGTAGGGTCCTGTAGGTTTCCATAAGCGCCCACAGAGGTCTGAAGGGGCCCGTACTGTTCCGTAAGGATCCATAGGGTTCCGTAGAGCTTCGTAGGTTCCCTAGAGGCCTCTGGAGTACCGCAGGAGCCAGTAGTGTTCCGTAGGGTCCTCTAGGGTTGAGTAAGTGCCCGCAGGAGTCTGTAGGAATCCGTGGGATTCTGTAAGGTTCTGGAGGGTTCTGCAGGGTTCCGTAGGGGCCCGTAGAGTTCCGTAGTGGCTGGTAAAGTTCCCTAGGGCCCTGTACCGTTCCGTAACTGCCTGCAAGGGTCTTTAGGCTTCCGTAGGGGCTGGTAGGCTTCCATAAAGTTCCGTGGGTTCCTGCAGAGTTCTGCAAGTGCCCGCAAGGGCCTGTAGGGGCCCACAGTGTTTCTGCCAGGTTCCGTAGAGTTCCGTAGGGGCCATATTTTTCTGTAGTGGCTGGTAGACTTCCGTAGGGGTCTGTAGGTTTCCGTAGGCACCTACAGTGTTCTGTAGGAGCCCATAGGGTTTTCGTGAGGTTCCGTTGTGTTGCTAAGGGTCTTGTAGAGTGCTGTCGGGTCCTGGAGTATTCTGTAGGGTTCCAGAGGGGCTCGTAGGGTTCCGTCGAAATCTATAGGGTACCCTAGGGGCCCATAGAGTCCCGTAGATTTCCGTAGGGACCTGTAGGGTTGTGTAAGTGCCCGCAGAAGTCTGTAGGAGTCTGTGGGATTCTGTAAGGTTCCGGAGGGTTCTGCAGGGTTCCGTAGGGACCCGTAGAGTTCCGTAGTGGCTGGTAAAGTTCCGTAGGGCCCTGTGGGGTTCTGTATGGACCTGTAGGGTTCCGTAGGGGCCTGCAGGGTTCCGTAAGTGCCCGCAGGTGTCTGTAGGGTTCCGTAGGGGTCTGTAGGGTTCCGTAGGCACCTGCAGTGTTCTGTAGGAGCCCATAGGGTTTTAGTGAGGTTCCGTTGTGTTGCTAAGGGTCTTGTAGAGTGCTGTCGGGTCCTGGAGTATTCTGTAGGGTTCCAGAGGGCCTCGTAGGGTTCCGTCGAAATCTGAAGGGTTCCCTAGGGGCCCGTAGAGTCCCGTAGATTGCCGTAGGGACCTGTAGGGTTGTGTAAGTGCCCGCAGGGGTTGGTAGGAGCTTGTAGGGTGCCATATGTTTCCGGAGGGTTGTGTAGGGTTCCGTAGGGGCCTGTGGTGTTCCCTAGGGGCCTGTAGAGTCTCGTACAGTTCCGTAGGGTCCTGTAGGTTTCCATAAGCGCCCGCAGAGGTCTGAAGGGGCCCGTACTGTTCCGTAAGGATCCATAGGGTTCCGTAGAGCTTCGTAGGTTCCCTAGAGGCCTCTGGAGTACCGCAGGAGCCAGTAGTGTTCCGTAGGGTCCTCTAGGGTTGAGTAAGTGCCCGCAGGAGTCTGTAGGAATCCGTGGGATTCTGTAAGGTTCTGGAGGGTTCTGCAGGGTTCCGTAGGGGCCCGTAGAGTTCCGTAGTGGCTGGTAAAGTTCCCTAGGGCCCTGTACCGTTCCGTAACTGCCTGCAAGGGTCTTTAGGCTTCCGTAGGGGCTGGTAGGGTTCCATAAAGTTCGGTGGGTTCCTGCAGAGTTCTGCAAGTGCCCGCAAGGGCCTGTAGGGGCCCACAGTGTTTCTGCCAGGTTCCGTAGAGTTCCGTAGGGGCCATATTTTTCTGTAGTGGCTGGTAGTATTCCGTAGGGGTCTGTAGGTTTCCGTAGGCACCTACAGTGTTCTGTAGGAGCCCATAGGGTTTTCGTGAGGTTCCGTTGTGTTGCTAAGGGTCTTGTAGAGTGCTGTCGGGTCCTGGAGTATTCTGTAGGGTTCCAGAGGGGCTCGTAGGGTTCCGTCGAAATCTATAGGGTACCCTAGGGGCCCATAGAGTCCCGTAGATTTCCGTAGGGACCTGTAGGGTTGTGTAAGTGCCCGCAGAAGTCTGTAGGAGTCTGTGGGATTCTGTAAGGTTCCGGAGGGTTCTGCAGGGTTCCGTAGGGACCCGTAGAGTTCCGTAGTGGCTGGTAAAGTTCCGTAGGGCCCTGTGGGGTTCTGTATGGACCTGTAGGGTTCCGTAGGGGCCTGCAGGGTTCCGTAAGTGCCCGCAGGTGTCTGTAGGGTTCCGTAGGGGTCTGTAGGGTTCCGTAGGCACCTGCAGTGTTCTGTAGGAGCCCATAGGGTTTTAGTGAGGTTCCGTTGTGTTGCTAAGGGTCTTGTAGAGTGCTGTCGGGTCCTGGAGTATTCTGTAGGGTTCCAGAGGGCCTCGTAGGGTTCCGTCGAAATCTGAAGGGTTCCCTAGGGGCCCGTAGAGTCCCGTAGATTGCCGTAGGGACCTGTAGGGTTGTGTAAGTGCCCACAGGGGTTGGTAGGAGCTTGTAGGGTGCCATATGTTTCCGGAGGGTTGTGTAGGGTTCCGTAGGGGCCTGTGGTGTTCCCTAGGGGCCTGTAGAGTCTCGTACAGTTCCGTAGGGTCCTGTAGGTTTCCATAAGCGCCCACAGAGGTCTGAAGGGGCCCGTACTGTTCCGTAAGGATCCATAGGGTTCCGTAGAGCTTCGTAGGTTCCCTAGAGGCCTCTGGAGTACCGCAGGAGCCAGTAGTGTTCCGTAGGGTCCTCTAGGGTTGAGTAAGTGCCCGCAGGAGTCTGTAGGAATCCGTGGGATTCTGTAAGGTTCTGGAGGGTTCTGCAGGGTTCCGTAGGGGCCCGTAGAGTTCCGTAGTGGCTGGTAAAGTTCCCTAGGGCCCTGTACCATTCCGTAACTGCCTGCAAGGGTCTTTAGGCTTCCGTAGGGGCTGGTAGGCTTCCATAAAGTTCCGTGGGTTCCTGCAGAGTTCTGCAAGTGCCCGCAAGGGCCTGTAGGGGCCCACAGTGTTTCTGCCAGGTTCCGTAGAGTTCCGTAGGGGCCATATTTTTCTGTAGTGGCTGGTAGTATTCCGTAGGGGTCTGTAGGTTTCCGTAGGCACCTACAGTGTTCTGTAGGAGCCCATAGGGTTTTCGTGAGGTTCCGTTGTGTTGCTAAGGGTCTTGTAGAGTGCTGTCGGGTCCTGGAGTATTCTGTAGGGTTCCAGAGGGGCTCGTAGGGTTCCGTCGAAATCTATAGGGTACCCTAGGGGCCCATAGAGTCCCGTAGATTTCCGTAGGGACCTGTAGGGTTGTGTAAGTGCCCGCAGAAGTCTGTAGGAGTCTGTGGGATTCTGTAAGGTTCCGGAGGGTTCTGCAGGGTTCCGTAGGGACCCGTAGAGTTCCGTAGTGGCTGGTAAAGTTCCGTAGGGCCCTGTGGGGTTCTGTATGGACCTGTAGGGTTCCGTAGGGGCCTGCAGGGTTCCGTAAGTGCCCGCAGGTGTCTGTAGGGTTCCGTAGGGGTCTGTAGGGTTCCGTAGGCACCTGCAGTGTTCTGTAGGAGCCCATAGGGTTTTAGTGAGGTTCCGTTGTGTTGCTAAGGGTCTTGTAGAGTGCTGTCGGGTCCTGGAGTATTCTGTAGGGTTCCAGAGGGCCTCGTAGGGTTCCGTCGAAATCTGAAGGGTTCCCTAGGGGCCCGTAGAGTCCCGTAGATTGCCGTAGGGACCTGTAGGGTTGTGTAAGTGCCCACAGGGGTTGGTAGGAGCTTGTAGGGTGCCATATGTTTCCGGAGGGTTGTGTAGGGTTCCGTAGGGGCCTGTGGTGTTCCCTAGGGGCCTGTAGAGTCTCGTACAGTTCCGTAGGGTCCTGTAGGTTTCCATAAGCGCCCACAGAGGTCTGAAGGGGCCCGTACTGTTCCGTAAGGATCCATAGGGTTCCGTAGAGCTTCGTAGGTTCCCTAGAGGCCTCTGGAGTACCGCAGGAGCCAGTAGTGTTCCGTAGGGTCCTCTAGGGTTGAGTAAGTGCCCGCAGGAGTCTGTAGGAATCCGTGGGATTCTGTAAGGTTCTGGAGGGTTCTGCAGGGTTCCGTAGGGGCCCGTAGAGTTCCGTAGTGGCTGGTAAAGTTCCCTAGGGCCCTGTACCGTTCCGTAACTGCCTGCAAGGGTCTTTAGGCTTCCGTAGGGGCTGGTAGGCTTCCATAAAGTTCCGTGGGTTCCTGCAGAGTTCTGCAAGTGCCCGCAAGGGCCTGTAGGGGCCCACAGTGTTTCTGCCAGGTTCCGTAGAGTTCCGTAGGGGCCATATTTTTCTGTAGTGGCTGGTAGACTTCCGTAGGGGTCTGTAGGTTTCCGTAGGCACCTACAGTGTTCTGTAGGAGCCCATAGGGTTTTCGTGAGGTTCCGTTGTGTTGCTAAGGGTCTTGTAGAGTGCTGTCGGGTCCTGGAGTATTCTGTAGGGTTCCAGAGGGGCTCGTAGGGTTCCGTCGAAATCTATAGGGTACCCTAGGGGCCCATAGAGTCCCGTAGATTTCCGTAGGGACCTGTAGGGTTGTGTAAGTGCCCGCAGAAGTCTGTAGGAGTCTGTGGGATTCTGTAAGGTTCCGGAGGGTTCTGCAGGGTTCCGTAGGGACCCGTAGAGTTCCGTAGTGGCTGGTAAAGTTCCGTAGGGCCCTGTGGGGTTCTGTATGGACCTGTAGGGTTCCGTAGGGGCCTGCAGGGTTCCGTAAGTGCCCGCAGGTGTCTGTAGGGTTCCGTAGGGGTCTGTAGGGTTCCGTAGGCACCTGCAGTGTTCTGTAGGAGCCCATAGGGTTTTAGTGAGGTTCCGTTGTGTTGCTAAGGGTCTTGTAGAGTGCTGTCGGGTCCTGGAGTATTCTGTAGGGTTCCAGAGGGCCTCGTAGGGTTCCGTCGAAATCTGAAGGGTTCCCTAGGGGCCCGTAGAGTCCCGTAGATTGCCGTAGGGACCTGTAGGGTTGTGTAAGTGCCCGCAGGGGTTGGTAGGAGCTTGTAGGGTGCCATATGTTTCCGGAGGGTTGTGTAGGGTTCCGTAGGGGCCTGTGGTGTTCCCTAGGGGCCTGTAGAGTCTCGTAGAGTTCCGTAGGGCCCTGTAGGTTTCCATAAGCGCCCGCAGAGGTCTGAAGGGGCCCGTACTGTTCCGTAAGGATCCATAGGGTTCCGTAGAGCTTCGTAGGTTCCCTAGAGGCCTCTGGAGTACCGCAGGAGCCAGTAGTGTTCCGTAGGGTCCTCTAGGGTTGAGTAAGTGCCCGCAGGAGTCTGTAGGAATCCGTGGGATTCTGTAAGGTTCTGGAGGGTTCTGCAGGGTTCCGTAGGGGCCCGTAGAGTTCCGTAGTGGCTGGTAAAGTTCCCTAGGGCCCTGTACCGTTTCGTAACTGCCTGCAAGGGTCTTTAGGCTTCCGTAGGGGCTGGTAGGGTTCCATAAAGTTCGGTGGGTTCCTGCAGAGTTCTGCAAGTGCCCGCAAGGGCCTGTAGGGGCCCACAGTGTTTCTGCCAGGTTCCGTAGAGTTCCGTAGGGGCCATATTTTTCTGTAGTGGCTGGTAGTATTCTGTAGGGGTCTGTAGGTTTCCGTAGGCACCTACAGTGTTCTGTAGGAGCCCATAGGGTTTTCGTGAGGTTCCGTTGTGTTGCTAAGGGTCTTGTAGAGTGCTGTCGGGTCCTGGAGTATTCTGTAGGGTTCCAGAGGGGCTCGTAGGGTTCCGTCGAAATCTATAGGGTACCCTAGGGGCCCATAGAGTCCCGTAGATTTCCGTAGGGACCTGTAGGGTTGTGTAAGTGCCCGCAGAAGTCTGTAGGAGTCTGTGGGATTCTGTAAGGTTCCGGAGGGTTCTGCAGGGTTCCGTAGGGACCCGTAGAGTTCCGTAGTGGCTGGTAAAGTTCCGTAGGGCCCTGTGGGGTTCTGTATGGACCTGTAGGGTTCCGTAGGGGCCTGCAGGGTTCCGTAAGTGCCCGCAGGTGTCTGTAGGGTTCCGTAGGGGTCTGTAGGTTTCCGTAGGCACCTGCAGTGTTCTGTAGGAGCCCATAGGGTTTTAGTGAGGTTCCGTTGTGTTGCTAAGGGTCTTGTAGAGTGCTGTCGGGTCCTGGAGTATTCTGTAGGGTTCCAGAGGGCCTCGTAGGGTTCCGTCGAAATCTGAAGGGTTCCCTAGGGGCCCGTAGAGTCCCGTAGATTGCCGTAGGGACCTGTAGGGTTGTGTAAGTGCCCACAGGGGTTGGTAGGAGCTTGTAGGGTGCCATATGTTTCCGGAGGGTTGTGTAGGGTTCCGTAGGGGCCTGTGGTGTTCCCTAGGGGCCTGTAGAGTCTCGTACAGTTCCGTAGGGTCCTGTAGGTTTCCATAAGCGCCCGCAGAGGTCTGAAGGGGCCCGTACTGTTCCGTAAGGATCCATAGGGTTCCGTAGAGCTTCGTAGGTTCCCTAGAGGCCTCTGGAGTACCGCAGGAGCCAGTAGTGTTCCGTAGGGTCCTCTAGGGTTGAGTAAGTGCCCGCAGGAGTCTGTAGGAATCCGTGGGATTCTGTAAGGTTCTGGAGGGTTCTGCAGGGTTCCGTAGGGGCCCGTAGAGTTCCGTAGTGGCTGGTAAAGTTCCCTAGGGCCCTGTACCGTTCCGTAACTGCCTGCAAGGGTCTTTAGGCTTCCGTAGGGGCTGGTAGGGTTCCATAAAGTTCCGTGGGTTCCTGCAGAGTTCTGCAAGTGCCCGCAAGGGCCTGTAGGGGCCCACAGTGTTTCTGCCAGGTTCCGTAGAGTTCCGTAGGGGCCATATTTTTCTGTAGTGGCTGGTAGACTTCCGTAGGGGTCTGTAGGTTTCCGTAGGCACCTACAGTGTTCTGTAGGAGCCCATAGGGTTTTCGTGAGGTTCCGTTGTGTTGCTAAGGGTCTTGTAGAGTGCTGTCGGGTCCTGGAGTATTCTGTAGGGTTCCAGAGGGGCTCGTAGGGTTCCGTCGAAATCTATAGGGTACCCTAGGGGCCCATAGAGTCCCGTAGATTTCCGTAGGGACCTGTAGGGTTGTGTAAGTGCCCGCAGAAGTCTGTAGGAGTCTGTGGGATTCTGTAAGGTTCCGGAGGGTTCTGCAGGGTTCCGTAGGGACCCGTAGAGTTCCGTAGTGGCTGGTAAAGTTCCGTAGGGCCCTGTGGGGTTCTGTATGGACCTGTAGGGTTCCGTAGGGGCCTGCAGGGTTCCGTAAGTGCCCGCAGGTGTCTGTAGGGTTCCGTAGGCACCTGCAGTGTTCTGTAGGAGCCCATAGGGTTTTAGTGAGGTTCCGTTGTGTTGCTAAGGGTCTTGTAGAGTGCTGTCGGGTCCTGGAGTATTCTGTAGGGTTCCAGAGGGCCTCGTAGGGTTCCGTCGAAATCTGAAGGGTTCCCTAGGGGCCCGTAGAGTCCCGTAGATTGCCGTAGGGACCTGTAGGGTTGTGTAAGTGCCCGCAGGGGTTGGTAGGAGCTTGTAGGGTGCTATATGTTTCCGGAGGGTTGTGTAGGGTTCCGTAGGGGCCTGTGGTGTTCCCTAGGGGCCTGTAGAGTCTCGTACAGTTCCGTAGGGTCCTGTAGGTTTCCATAAGCGCCCGCAGAGGTCTGAAGGGGCCCGTACTGTTCCGTAAGGATCCATAGGGTTCCGTAGAGCTTCGTAGGTTCCCTAGAGGCCTCTGGAGTACCGCAGGAGCCAGTAGTGTTCCGTAGGGTCCTCTAGGGTTGAGTACGTGCCCGCAGGAGTCTGTAGGAATCTGTGGGATTCTGTAAGGTTCTGGAGGGTTCTGCAGGGTTCCGTAGGGGCCCGTAGAGTTCCGTAGTGGCTGGTAAAGTTCCCTAGGGCCCTGTACCGTTCCGTAACTGCCTGCAAGGGTCTTTAGGCTTCCGTAGGGGCTGGTAGGCTTCCATAAAGTTCCGTGGGTTCCTGCAGAGTTCTGCAAGTGCCCGCAAGGGCCTGTAGGGGCCCACAGTGTTTCTGCCAGGTTCCGTAGAGTTCCGTAGGGGCCATATTTTTCTGTAGTGGCTGGTAGTATTCCGTAGGGGTCTGTAGGTTTCCGTAGGCACCTACAGTGTTCTGTAGGAGCCCATAGGGTTTTAGTGAGGTTCCGTTGTGTTGCTAAGGGTCTTGTAGAGTGCTGTCGGGTCCTGGAGTATTCTGTCGGGTTCCAGAGGGGCTCGTAGGGTTCCGTCGAAATCTATAGGGTACCCTAGGGGCCCATAGAGTCCCGTAGATTTCCGTAGGGACCTGTAGGGTTGTGTAAGTGCCCGCAGAAGTCTGTAGGAGTCTGTGGGATTCTGTAAGGTTCCGGAGGGTTCTGCAGGGTTCCGTAGGGACCCGTAGAGTTCCGTAGTGGCTGGTAAAGTTCCGTAGGGCCCTGTGGGGTTCTGTATGGACCTGTAGGGTTCCGTAGGGGCCTGCAGGGTTCCGTAAGTGCCCGCAGGTGTCTGTAGGGTTCCGTAGGGGTCTGTAGGGTTCCGTAGGCACCTGCAGTGTTCTGTAGGAGCCCATAGGGTTTTCGTGAGGTTCCGTTGTGTTGCTAAGGGTCTTGTAGAGTGCTGTCGGGTCCTGGAGTATTCTGTAGGGTTCCAGAGGGCCTCGTAGGGTTCCGTCGAAATCTGAAGGGTTCCCTAGGGGCCCGTAGAGTCCCGTAGATTGCCGTAGGGACCTGTAGGGTTGTGTAAGTGCCCACAGGGGTTGGTAGGAGCTTGTAGGGTGCCATATGTTTCCGGAGGGTTGTGTAGGGTTCCGTAGGGGCCTGTGGTGTTCCCTAGGGGCCTGTAGAGTCTCGTACAGTTCCGTAGGGTCCTGTAGGTTTCCATAAGCGCCCGCAGAGGTCTGAAGGGGCCCGTACTGTTCCGTAAGGATCCATAGGGTTCCGTAGAGCTTCGTAGGTTCCCTAGAGGCCTCTGGAGTACCGCAGGAGCCAGTAGTGTTCTGTAGGGTCCTCTAGGATTGAGTAAGTGCCCGCAGGAGTCTGTAGGAATCCGTGGGATTCTGTAAGGTTCTGGAGGGTTCTGCAGGGTTCCGTAGGGGCCCGTAGAGTTCCGTAGTGGCTGGTAAAGTTCCCTAGGGCCCTGTACCGTTCCGTAACTGCCTGCAAGGGTCTTTAGGCTTCCGTAGGGGCTGGTAGGGTTCCATAAAGTTCCGTGGGTTCCTGCAGAGTTCTGCAAGTGCCCGCAAGGGCCTGTAGGGGCCCACAGTGTTTCTGCCAGGTTCCGTAGAGTTCCGTAGGGGCCATATTTTTCTGTAGTGGCTGGTAGTATTCCGTAGGGGTCTGTAGGTTTCCGTAGGCACCTACAGTGTTCTGTAGGAGCCCATAGGGTTTTCGTGAGGTTCCGTTGTGTTGCTAAGGGTCTTGTAGAGTGCTGTCGGGTCCTGGAGTATTCTGTAGGGTTCCAGAGGGGCTCGTAGGGTTCCGTCGAAATCTATAGGGTACCCTAGGGGCCCATAGAGTCCCGTAGATTTCCGTAGGGACCTGTAGGGTTGTGTAAGTGCCCGCAGAAGTCTGTAGGAGTCTGTGGGATTCTGTAAGGTTCCGGAGGGTTCTGCAGGGTTCCGTAGGGACCCGTAGAGTTCCGTAGTGGCTGGTAAAGTTCCGTAGGGCCCTGTGGGGTTCTGTATGGACCTGTAGGGTTCCGTAGGGGCCTGCAGGGTTCCGTAAGTGCCCGCAGGTGTCTGTAGGGTTCCGTAGGGGTCTGTAGGGTTCCGTAGGCACCTGCAGTGTTCTGTAGGAGCCCATAGGGTTTTAGTGAGGTTCCGTTGTGTTGCTAAGGGTCTTGTAGAGTGCTGTCGGGTCCTGGAGTATTCTGTAGGGTTCCAGAGGGCCTCGTAGGGTTCCGTCGAAATCTGAAGGGTTCCCTAGGGGCCCGTAGAGTCCCGTAGATTGCCGTAGGGACCTGTAGGGTTGTGTAAGTGCCCGCAGGGGTTGGTAGGAGCTTGTAGGGTGCCATATGTTTCCGGAGGGTTGTGTAGGGTTCCGTAGGGGCCTGTGGTGTTCCCTAGGGGCCTGTAGAGTCTCGTACAGTTCCGTAGGGTCCTGTAGGTTTCCATAAGCGCCCGCAGAGGTCTGAAGGGGCCCGTACTGTTCCGTAAGGATCCATAGGGTTCCGTAGAGCTTCGTAGGTTCCCTAGAGGCCTCTGGAGTACCGCAGGAGCCAGTAGTGTTCCGTAGGGTCCTCTAGGGTTGAGTAAGTGCCCGCAGGAGTCTGTAGGAATCCGTGGGATTCTGTAAGGTTCTGGAGGGTTCTGCAGGGTTCCGTAGGGGCCCGTAGAGTTCCGTAGTGGCTGGTAAAGTTCCCTAGGGCCCTGTACCGTTCCGTAACTGCCTGCAAGGGTCTTTAGGCTTCCGTAGGGGCTGGTAGGCTTCCATAAAGTTCCGTGGGTTCCTGCAGAGTTCTGCAAGTGCCCGCAAGGGCCTGTAGGGGCCCACAGTGTTTCTGCCAGGTTCCGTAGAGTTCCGTAGGGGCCATATTTTTCTGTAGTGGCTGGTAGACTTCCGTAGGGGTCTGTAGGTTTCCGTAGGCACCTACAGTGTTCTGTAGGAGCCCATAGGGTTTTCGTGAGGTTCCGTTGTGTTGCTAAGGGTCTTGTAGAGTGCTGTCGGGTCCTGGAGTATTCTGTAGGGTTCCAGAGGGGCTCGTAGGGTTCCGTCGAAATCTATAGGGTACCCTAGGGGCCCATAGAGTCCCGTAGATTTCCGTAGGGACCTGTAGGGTTGTGTAAGTGCCCGCAGAAGTCTGTAGGAGTCTGTGGGATTCTGTAAGGTTCCGGAGGGTTCTGCAGGGTTCCGTAGGGACCCGTAGAGTTCCGTAGTGGCTGGTAAAGTTCCGTAGGGCCCTGTGGGGTTCTGTATGGACCTGTAGGGTTCCGTAGGGGCCTGCAGGGTTCCGTAAGTGCCCGCAGGTGTCTGTAGACTTCCGTAGGGGTCTGTAGGGTTCCGTAGGCACCTGCAGTGTTCTGTAGGAGCCCATAGGGGTTTAGTGAGGTTCCGTTGTGTTGCTAAGGGTCTTGTAGAGTGCTGTCGGGTCCTGGAGTATTCTGTAGGGTTCCAGAGGGCCTCGTAGGGTTCCGTCGAAATCTGAAGGGTTCCCTAGGGGCCCGTAGAGTCCCGTAGATTGCCGTAGGGACCTGTAGGGTTGTGTAAGTGCCCGCAGGGGTTGGTAGGAGCTTGTAGGGTGCCATATGTTTCCGGAGGGTTGTGTAGGGTTCCGTAGGGGCCTGTGGTGTTCCCTAGGGGCCTGTAGAGTCTCGTACAGTTCCGTAGGGTCCTGTAGGTTTCCATAAGCGCCCGCAGAGGTCTGAAGGGGCCCGTACTGTTCCGTAAGGATCCATAGGGTTCCGTAGAGCTTCGTAGGTTCCCTAGAGGCCTCTGGAGTACCGCAGGAGCCAGTAGTGTTCTGTAGGGTCCTCTAGGATTGAGTAAGTGCCCGCAGGAGTCTGTAGGAATCCGTGGGATTCTGTAAGGTTCTGGAGGGTTCTGCAGGGTTCCGTAGGGGCCCGTAGAGTTCCGTAGTGGCTGGTAAAGTTCCCTAGGGCCCTGTACCGTTCCGTAACTGCCTGCAAGGGTCTTTAGGCTTCCGTAGGGGCTGGTAGGGTTCCATAAAGTTCCGTGGGTTCCTGCAGAGTTCTGCAAGTGCCCGCAAGGGCCTGTAGGGGCCCACAGTGTTTCTGCCAGGTTCCGTAGAGTTCCGTAGGGGCCATATTTTTCTGTAGTGGCTGGTAGTATTCCGTAGGGGTCTGTAGGTTTCCGTAGGCACCTACAGTGTTCTGTAGGAGCCCATAGGGTTTTCGTGAGGTTCCGTTGTGTTGCTAAGGGTCTTGTAGAGTGCTGTCGGGTCCTGGAGTATTCTGTAGGGTTCCAGAGGGGCTCGTAGGGTTCCGTCGAAATCTATAGGGTACCCTAGGGGCCCATAGAGTCCCGTAGATTTCCGTAGGGACCTGTAGGGTTGTGTAAGTGCCCGCAGAAGTCTGTAGGAGTCTGTGGGATTCTGTAAGGTTCCGGAGGGTTCTGCAGGGTTCCGTAGGGACCCGTAGAGTTCCGTAGTGGCTGGTAAAGTTCCGTAGGGCCCTGTGGGGTTCTGTATGGACCTGTAGGGTTCCGTAGGGGCCTGCAGGGTTCCGTAAGTGCCCGCAGGTGTCTGTAGACTTCCGTAGGGGTCTGTAGGGTTCCGTAGGCACCTGCAGTGTTCTGTAGGAGCCCATAGGGGTTTAGTGAGGTTCCGTTGTGTTGCTAAGGGTCTTGTAGAGTGCTGTCGGGTCCTGGAGTATTCTGTAGGGTTCCAGAGGGCCTCGTAGGGTTCCGTCGAAATCTGAAGGGTTCCCTAGGGGCCCGTAGAGTCCCGTAGATTGCCGTAGGGACCTGTAGGGTTGTGTAAGTGCCCACAGGGGTTGGTAGGAGCTTGTAGGGTGCCATATGTTTCCGGAGGGTTGTGTAGGGTTCCGTAGGGGCCTGTGGTGTTCCCTAGGGGCCTGTAGAGTCTCGTACAGTTCCGTAGGGTCCTGTAGGTTTCCATAAGCGCCCGCAGAGGTCTGAAGGGGCCCGTACTGTTCCGTAAGGATCCATAGGGTTCCGTAGAGCTTCGTAGGTTCCCTAGAGGCCTCTGGAGTACCGCAGGAGCCAGTAGTGTTCCGTAGGGTCCTCTAGGGTTGAGTAAGTGCCCGCAGGAGTCTGTAGGAATCCGTGGGATTCTGTAAGGTTCTGGAGGGTTCTGCAGGGTTCCGTAGGGGCCCGTAGAGTTCCGTAGTGGCTGGTAAAGTTCCCTAGGGCCCTGTACCGTTCCGTAACTGCCTGCAAGGGTCTTTAGGCTTCCGTAGGGGCTGGTAGGGTTCCATAAAGTTCCGTGGGTTCCTGCAGAGTTCTGCAAGTGCCCGCAAGGGCCTGTAGGGGCCCACAGTGTTTCTGCCAGGTTCCGTAGAGTTCCGTAGGGGCCATATTTTTCTGTAGTGGCTGGTAGACTTCCGTAGGGGTCTGTAGGTTTCCGTAGGCACCTACAGTGTTCTGTAGGAGCCCATAGGGTTTTCGTGAGGTTCCGTTGTGTTGCTAAGGGTCTTGTAGAGTGCTGTCGGGTCCTGGAGTATTCTGTAGGGTTCCAGAGGGGCTCGTAGGGTTCCGTCGAAATCTATAGGGTACCCTAGGGGCCCATAGAGTCCCGTAGATTTCCGTAGGGACCTGTAGGGTTGTGTAAGTGCCCGCAGAAGTCTGTAGGAGTCTGTGGGATTCTGTAAGGTTCCGGAGGGTTCTGCAGGGTTCCGTAGGGACCCGTAGAGTTCCGTAGTGGCTGGTAAAGTTCCGTAGGGCCCTGTGGGGTTCTGTATGGACCTGTAGGGTTCCGTAGGGGCCTGCAGGGTTCCGTAAGTGCCCGCAGGTGTCTGTAGGGTTCCGTAGGGGTCTGTAGGGTTCCGTAGGCACCTGCAGTGTTCTGTAGGAGCCCATAGGGGTTTAGTGAGGTTCCGTTGTGTTGCTAAGGGTCTTGTAGAGTGCTGTCGGGTCCTGGAGTATTCTGTAGGGTTCCAGAGGGCCTCGTAGGGTTCCGTCGAAATCTGAAGGGTTCCCTAGGGGCCCGTAGAGTCCCGTAGATTGCCGTAGGGACCTGTAGGGTTGTGTAAGTGCCCGCAGGGGTTGGTAGGAGCTTGTAGGGTGCTATATGTTTCCGGAGGGTTGTGTAGGGTTCCGTAGGGGCCTGTGGTGTTCCCTAGGGGCCTGTAGAGTCTCGTACAGTTCCGTAGGGTCCTGTAGGTTTCCATAAGCGCCCGCAGAGGTCTGAAGGGGCCCGTACTGTTCCGTAAGGATCCATAGGGTTCCGTAGAGCTTCGTAGGTTCCCTAGAGGCCTCTGGAGTACCGCAGGAGCCAGTAGTGTTCCGTAGGGTCCTCTAGGGTTGAGTACGTGCCCGCAGGAGTCTGTAGGAATCTGTGGGATTCTGTAAGGTTCTGGAGGGTTCTGCAGGGTTCCGTAGGGGCCCGTAGAGTTCCGTAGTGGCTGGTAAAGTTCCCTAGGGCCCTGTACCGTTCCGTAACTGCCTGCAAGGGTCTTTAGGCTTCCGTAGGGGCTGGTAGGGTTCCATAAAGTTCCGTGGGTTCCTGCAGAGTTCTGCAAGTGCCCGCAAGGGCCTGTAGGGGCCCACAGTGTTTCTGCCAGGTTCCGTAGAGTTCCGTAGGGGCCATATTTTTCTGTAGTGGCTGGTAGTATTCCGTAGGGGTCTGTAGGTTTCCGTAGGCACCTACAGTGTTCTGTAGGAGCCCATAGGGTTTTCGTGAGGTTCCGTTGTGTTGCTAAGGGTCTTGTAGAGTGCTGTCGGGTCCTGGAGTATTCTGTAGGGTTCCAGAGGGGCTCGTAGGGTTCCGTCGAAATCTATAGGGTACCCTAGGGGCCCATAGAGTCCCGTAGATTTCCGTAGGGACCTGTAGGGTTGTGTAAGTGCCCGCAGAAGTCTGTAGGAGTCTGTGGGATTCTGTAAGGTTCCGGAGGGTTCTGCAGGGTTCCGTAGGGACCCGTAGAGTTCCGTAGTGGCTGGTAAAGTTCCGTAGGGCCCTGTGGGGTTCTGTATGGACCTGTAGGGTTCCGTAGGGGCCTGCAGGGTTCCGTAAGTGCCCGCAGGTGTCTGTAGGGTTCCGTAGGGGTCTGTAGGGTTCCGTAGGCACCTGCAGTGTTCTGTAGGAGCCCATAGGGTTTTCGTGAGGTTCCGTTGTGTTGCTAAGGGTCTTGTAGAGTGCTGTCGGGTCCTGGAGTATTCTGTAGGGTTCCAGAGGGCCTCGTAGGGTTCCGTCGAAATCTGAAGGGTTCCCTAGGGGCCCGTAGAGTCCCGTAGATTGCCGTAGGGACCTGTAGGGTTGTGTAAGTGCCCACAGGGGTTGGTAGGAGCTTGTAGGGTGCCATATGTTTCCGGAGGGTTGTGTAGGGTTCCGTAGGGGCCTGTGGTGTTCCCTAGGGGCCTGTAGAGTCTCGTACAGTTCCGTAGGGTCCTGTAGGTTTCCATAAGCGCCCGCAGAGGTCTGAAGGGGCCCGTACTGTTCCGTAAGGATCCATAGGGTTCCGTAGAGCTTCGTAGGTTCCCTAGAGGCCTCTGGAGTACCGCAGGAGCCAGTAGTGTTCTGTAGGGTCCTCTAGGATTGAGTAAGTGCCCGCAGGAGTCTGTAGGAATCCGTGGGATTCTGTAAGGTTCTGGAGGGTTCTGCAGGGTTCCGTAGGGGCCCGTAGAGTTCCGTAGTGGCTGGTAAAGTTCCCTAGGGCCCTGTACCGTTCCGTAACTGCCTGCAAGGGTCTTTAGGCTTCCGTAGGGGCTGGTAGGGTTCCATAAAGTTCCGTGGGTTCCTGCAGAGTTCTGCAAGTGCCCGCAAGGGCCTGTAGGGGCCCACAGTGTTTCTGCCAGGTTCCGTAGAGTTCCGTAGGGGCCATATTTTTCTGTAGTGGCTGGTAGTATTCCGTAGGGGTCTGTAGGTTTCCGTAGGCACCTACAGTGTTCTGTAGGAGCCCATAGGGTTTTCGTGAGGTTCCGTTGTGTTGCTAAGGGTCTTGTAGAGTGCTGTCGGGTCCTGGAGTATTCTGTAGGGTTCCAGAGGGGCTCGTAGGGTTCCGTCGAAATCTATAGGGTACCCTAGGGGCCCATAGAGTCCCGTAGATTTCCGTAGGGACCTGTAGGGTTGTGTAAGTGCCCGCAGAAGTCTGTAGGAGTCTGTGGGATTCTGTAAGGTTCCGGAGGGTTCTGCAGGGTTCCGTAGGGACCCGTAGAGTTCCGTAGTGGCTGGTAAAGTTCCGTAGGGCCCTGTGGGGTTCTGTATGGACCTGTAGGGTTCCGTAGGGGCCTGCAGGGTTCCGTAAGTGCCCGCAGGTGTCTGTAGGGTTCCGTAGGGGTCTGTAGGGTTCCGTAGGCACCTGCAGTGTTCTGTAGGAGCCCATAGGGTTTTAGTGAGGTTCCGTTGTGTTGCTAAGGGTCTTGTAGAGTGCTGTCGGGTCCTGGAGTATTCTGTAGGGTTCCAGAGGGCCTCGTAGGGTTCCGTCGAAATCTGAAGGGTTCCCTAGGGGCCCGTAGAGTCCCGTAGATTGCCGTAGGGACCTGTAGGGTTGTGTAAGTGCCCGCAGGGGTTGGTAGGAGCTTGTAGGGTGCCATATGTTTCCGGAGGGTTGTGTAGGGTTCCGTAGGGGCCTGTGGTGTTCCCTAGGGGCCTGTAGAGTCTCGTACAGTTCCGTAGGGTCCTGTAGGTTTCCATAAGCGCCCGCAGAGGTCTGAAGGGGCCCGTACTGTTCCGTAAGGATCCATAGGGTTCCGTAGAGCTTCGTAGGTTCCCTAGAGGCCTCTGGAGTACCGCAGGAGCCAGTAGTGTTCCGTAGGGTCCTCTAGGGTTGAGTAAGTGCCCGCAGGAGTCTGTAGGAATCCGTGGGATTCTGTAAGGTTCTGGAGGGTTCTGCAGGGTTCCGTAGGGGCCCGTAGAGTTCCGTAGTGGCTGGTAAAGTTCCCTAGGGCCCTGTACCGTTCCGTAACTGCCTGCAAGGGTCTTTAGGCTTCCGTAGGGGCTGGTAGGCTTCCATAAAGTTCCGTGGGTTCCTGCAGAGTTCTGCAAGTGCCCGCAAGGGCCTGTAGGGGCCCACAGTGTTTCTGCCAGGTTCCGTAGAGTTCCGTAGGGGCCATATTTTTCTGTAGTGGCTGGTAGACTTCCGTAGGGGTCTGTAGGTTTCCGTAGGCACCTACAGTGTTCTGTAGGAGCCCATAGGGTTTTCGTGAGGTTCCGTTGTGTTGCTAAGGGTCTTGTAGAGTGCTGTCGGGTCCTGGAGTATTCTGTAGGGTTCCAGAGGGGCTCGTAGGGTTCCGTCGAAATCTATAGGGTACCCTAGGGGCCCATAGAGTCCCGTAGATTTCCGTAGGGACCTGTAGGGTTGTGTAAGTGCCCGCAGAAGTCTGTAGGAGTCTGTGGGATTCTGTAAGGTTCCGGAGGGTTCTGCAGGGTTCCGTAGGGACCCGTAGAGTTCCGTAGTGGCTGGTAAAGTTCCGTAGGGCCCTGTGGGGTTCTGTATGGACCTGTAGGGTTCCGTAGGGGCCTGCAGGGTTCCGTAAGTGCCCGCAGGTGTCTGTAGACTTCCGTAGGGGTCTGTAGGGTTCCGTAGGCACCTGCAGTGTTCTGTAGGAGCCCATAGGGTTTTAGTGAGGTTCCGTTGTGTTGCTAAGGGTCTTGTAGAGTGCTGTCGGGTCCTGGAGTATTCTGTAGGGTTCCAGAGGGCCTCGTAGGGTTCCGTCGAAATCTGAAGGGTTCCCTAGGGGCCCGTAGAGTCCCGTAGATTGCCGTAGGGACCTGTAGGGTTGTGTAAGTGCCCGCAGGGGTTGGTAGGAGCTTGTAGGGTGCCATATGTTTCCGGAGGGTTGTGTAGGGTTCCGTAGGGGCCTGTGGTGTTCCCTAGGGGCCTGTAGAGTCTCGTACAGTTCCGTAGGGTCCTGTAGGTTTCCATAAGCGCCCGCAGAGGTCTGAAGGGGCCCGTACTGTTCCGTAAGGATCCATAGGGTTCCGTAGAGCTTCGTAGGTTCCCTAGAGGCCTCTGGAGTACCGCAGGAGCCAGTAGTGTTCTGTAGGGTCCTCTAGGATTGAGTAAGTGCCCGCAGGAGTCTGTAGGAATCCGTGGGATTCTGTAAGGTTCTGGAGGGTTCTGCAGGGTTCCGTAGGGGCCCGTAGAGTTCCGTAGTGGCTGGTAAAGTTCCCTAGGGCCCTGTACCGTTCCGTAACTGCCTGCAAGGGTCTTTAGGCTTCCGTAGGGGCTGGTAGGGTTCCATAAAGTTCCGTGGGTTCCTGCAGAGTTCTGCAAGTGCCCGCAAGGGCCTGTAGGGGCCCACAGTGTTTCTGCCAGGTTCCGTAGAGTTCCGTAGGGGCCATATTTTTCTGTAGTGGCTGGTAGACTTCCGTAGGGGTCTGTAGGTTTCCGTAGGCACCTACAGTGTTCTGTAGGAGCCCATAGGGTTTTCGTGAGGTTCCGTTGTGTTGCTAAGGGTCTTGTAGAGTGCTGTCGGGTCCTGGAGTATTCTGTAGGGTTCCAGAGGGGCTCGTAGGGTTCCGTCGAAATCTATAGGGTACCCTAGGGGCCCATAGAGTCCCGTAGATTTCCGTAGGGACCTGTAGGGTTGTGTAAGTGCCCGCAGAAGTCTGTAGGAGTCTGTGGGATTCTGTAAGGTTCCGGAGGGTTCTGCAGGGTTCCGTAGGGACCCGTAGAGTTCCGTAGTGGCTGGTAAAGTTCCGTAGGGCCCTGTGGGGTTCTGTATGGACCTGTAGGGTTCCGTAGGGGCCTGCAGGGTTCCGTAAGTGCCCGCAGGTGTCTGTAGACTTCCGTAGGGGTCTGTAGGGTTCCGTAGGCACCTGCAGTGTTCTGTAGGAGCCCATAGGGGTTTAGTGAGGTTCCGTTGTGTTGCTAAGGGTCTTGTAGAGTGCTGTCGGGTCCTGGAGTATTCTGTAGGGTTCCAGAGGGCCTCGTAGGGTTCCGTCGAAATCTGAAGGGTTCCCTAGGGGCCCGTAGAGTCCCGTAGATTGCCGTAGGGACCTGTAGGGTTGTGTAAGTGCCCACAGGGGTTGGTAGGAGCTTGTAGGGTGCCATATGTTTCCGGAGGGTTGTGTAGGGTTCCGTAGGGGCCTGTGGTGTTCCCTAGGGGCCTGTAGAGTCTCGTACAGTTCCGTAGGGTCCTGTAGGTTTCCATAAGCGCCCGCAGAGGTCTGAAGGGGCCCGTACTGTTCCGTAAGGATCCATAGGGTTCCGTAGAGCTTCGTAGGTTCCCTAGAGGCCTCTGGAGTACCGCAGGAGCCAGTAGTGTTCCGTAGGGTCCTCTAGGGTTGAGTAAGTGCCCGCAGGAGTCTGTAGGAATCCGTGGGATTCTGTAAGGTTCTGGAGGGTTCTGCAGGGTTCCGTAGGGGCCCGTAGAGTTCCGTAGTGGCTGGTAAAGTTCCCTAGGGCCCTGTACCGTTCCGTAACTGCCTGCAAGGGTCTTTAGGCTTCCGTAGGGGCTGGTAGGGTTCCATAAAGTTCCGTGGGTTCCTGCAGAGTTCTGCAAGTGCCCGCAAGGGCCTGTAGGGGCCCACAGTGTTTCTGCCAGGTTCCGTAGAGTTCCGTAGGGGCCATATTTTTCTGTAGTGGCTGGTAGACTTCCGTAGGGGTCTGTAGGTTTCCGTAGGCACCTACAGTGTTCTGTAGGAGCCCATAGGGTTTTCGTGAGGTTCCGTTGTGTTGCTAAGGGTCTTGTAGAGTGCTGTCGGGTCCTGGAGTATTCTGTAGGGTTCCAGAGGGGCTCGTAGGGTTCCGTCGAAATCTATAGGGTACCCTAGGGGCCCATAGAGTCCCGTAGATTTCCGTAGGGACCTGTAGGGTTGTGTAAGTGCCCGCAGAAGTCTGTAGGAGTCTGTGGGATTCTGTAAGGTTCCGGAGGGTTCTGCAGGGTTCCGTAGGGACCCGTAGAGTTCCGTAGTGGCTGGTAAAGTTCCGTAGGGCCCTGTGGGGTTCTGTATGGACCTGTAGGGTTCCGTAGGGGCCTGCAGGGTTCCGTAAGTGCCCGCAGGTGTCTGTAGGGTTCCGTAGGGGTCTGTAGGGTTCCGTAGGCACCTGCAGTGTTCTGTAGGAGCCCATAGGGTTTTAGTGAGGTTCCGTTGTGTTGCTAAGGGTCTTGTAGAGTGCTGTCGGGTCCTGGAGTATTCTGTAGGGTTCCAGAGGGCCTCGTAGGGTTCCGTCGAAATCTGAAGGGTTCCCTAGGGGCCCGTAGAGTCCCGTAGATTGCCGTAGGGACCTGTAGGGTTGTGTAAGTGCCCACAGGGGTTGGTAGGAGCTTGTAGGGTGCCATATGTTTCCGGAGGGTTGTGTAGGGTTCCGTAGGGGCCTGTGGTGTTCCCTAGGGGCCTGTAGAGTCTCGTACAGTTCCGTAGGGTCCTGTAGGTTTCCATAAGCGCCCGCAGAGGTCTGAAGGGGCCCGTACTGTTCCGTAAGGATCCATAGGGTTCCGTAGAGCTTCGTAGGTTCCCTAGAGGCCTCTGGAGTACCGCAGGAGCCAGTAGTGTTCCGTAGGGTCCTCTAGGGTTGAGTAAGTGCCCGCAGGAGTCTGTAGGAATCCGTGGGATTCTGTAAGGTTCTGGAGGGTTCTGCAGGGTTCCGTAGGGGCCCGTAGAGTTCCGTAGTGGCTGGTAAAGTTCCCTAGGGCCCTGTACCGTTCCGTAACTGCCTGCAAGGGTCTTTAGGCTTCCGTAGGGGCTGGTAGGCTTCCATAAAGTTCCGTGGGTTCCTGCAGAGTTCTGCAAGTGCCCGCAAGGGCCTGTAGGGGCCCACAGTGTTTCTGCCAGGTTCCGTAGAGTTCCGTAGGGGCCATATTTTTCTGTAGTGGCTGGTAGACTTCCGTAGGGGTCTGTAGGTTTCCGTAGGCACCTACAGTGTTCTGTAGGAGCCCATAGGGTTTTCGTGAGGTTCCGTTGTGTTGCTAAGGGTCTTGTAGAGTGCTGTCGGGTCCTGGAGTATTCTGTAGGGTTCCAGAGGGGCTCGTAGGGTTCCGTCGAAATCTATAGGGTACCCTAGGGGCCCATAGAGTCCCGTAGATTTCCGTAGGGACCTGTAGGGTTGTGTAAGTGCCCGCAGAAGTCTGTAGGAGTCTGTGGGATTCTGTAAGGTTCCGGAGGGTTCTGCAGGGTTCCGTAGGGACCCGTAGAGTTCCGTAGTGGCTGGTAAAGTTCCGTAGGGCCCTGTGGGGTTCTGTATGGACCTGTAGGGTTCCGTAGGGGCCTGCAGGGTTCCGTAAGTGCCCGCAGGTGTCTGTAGACTTCCGTAGGGGTCTGTAGGGTTCCGTAGGCACCTGCAGTGTTCTGTAGGAGCCCATAGGGTTTTAGTGAGGTTCCGTTGTGTTGCTAAGGGTCTTGTAGAGTGCTGTCGGGTCCTGGAGTATTCTGTAGGGTTCCAGAGGGCCTCGTAGGGTTCCGTCGAAATCTGAAGGGTTCCCTAGGGGCCCGTAGAGTCCCGTAGATTGCCGTAGGGACCTGTAGGGTTGTGTAAGTGCCCACAGGGGTTGGTAGGAGCTTGTAGGGTGCCATATGTTTCCGGAGGGTTGTGTAGGGTTCCGTAGGGGCCTGTGGTGTTCCCTAGGGGCCTGTAGAGTCTCGTACAGTTCCGTAGGGTCCTGTAGGTTTCCATAAGCGCCCGCAGAGGTCTGAAGGGGCCCGTACTGTTCCGTAAGGATCCATAGGGTTCCGTAGAGCTTCGTAGGTTCCCTAGAGGCCTCTGGAGTACCGCAGGAGCCAGTAGTGTTCCGTAGGGTCCTCTAGGGTTGAGTAAGTGCCCGCAGGAGTCTGTAGGAATCCGTGGGATTCTGTAAGGTTCTGGAGGGTTCTGCAGGGTTCCGTAGGGGCCCGTAGAGTTCCGTAGTGGCTGGTAAAGTTCCCTAGGGCCCTGTACCGTTCCGTAACTGCCTGCAAGGGTCTTTAGGCTTCCGTAGGGGCTGGTAGGGTTCCATAAAGTTCCGTGGGTTCCTGCAGAGTTCTGCAAGTGCCCGCAAGGGCTTGTAGGGGCCCACAGTGTTTCTGCCAGGTTCCGTAGAGTTCCGTAGGGGCCATATTTTTCTGTAGTGGCTGGTAGACTTCCGTAGGGGTCTGTAGGTTTCCGTAGGCACCTACAGTGTTCTGTAGGAGCCCATAGGGTTTTCGTGAGGTTCCGTTGTGTTGCTAAGGGTCTTGTAGAGTGCTGTCGGGTCCTGGAGTATTCTGTAGGGTTCCAGAGGGGCTCGTAGGGTTCCGTCGAAATCTATAGGGTACCCTAGGGGCCCATAGAGTCCCGTAGATTTCCGTAGGGACCTGTAGGGTTGTGTAAGTGCCCGCAGAAGTCTGTAGGAGTCTGTGGGATTCTGTAAGGTTCCGGAGGGTTCTGCAGGGTTCCGTAGGGACCCGTAGAGTTCCGTAGTGGCTGGTAAAGTTCCGTAGGGCCCTGTGGGGTTCTGTATGGACCTGTAGGGTTCCGTAGGGGCCTGCAGGGTTCCGTAAGTGCCCGCAGGTGTCTGTAGGGTTCCGTAGGGGTCTGTAGGGTTCCGTAGGCACCTGCAGTGTTCTGTAGGAGCCCATAGGGTTTTAGTGAGGTTCCGTTGTGTTGCTAAGGGTCTTGTAGAGTGCTGTCGGGTCCTGGAGTATTCTGTAGGGTTCCAGAGGGCCTCGTAGGGTTCCGTCGAAATCTGAAGGGTTCCCTAGGGGCCCGTAGAGTCCCGTAGATTGCCGTAGGGACCTGTAGGGTTGTGTAAGTGCCCACAGGGGTTGGTAGGAGCTTGTAGGGTGCCATATGTTTCCGGAGGGTTGTGTAGGGTTCCGTAGGGGCCTGTGGTGTTCCCTAGGGGCCTGTAGAGTCTCGTACAGTTCCGTAGGGTCCTGTAGGTTTCCATAAGCGCCCGCAGAGGTCTGAAGGGGCCCGTACTGTTCCGTAAGGATCCATAGGGTTCCGTAGAGCTTCGTAGGTTCCCTAGAGGCCTCTGGAGTACCGCAGGAGCCAGTAGTGTTCCGTAGAGTCCTCTAGGGTTGAGTAAGTGCCCGCAGGAGTCTGTAGGAATCCGTGGGATTCTGTAAGGTTCTGGAGGGTTCTGCAGGGTTCCGTAGGGGCCCGTAGAGTTCCGTAGTGGCTGGTAAAGTTCCCTAGGGCCCTGTACCGTTCCGTAACTGCCTGCAAGGGTCTTTAGGCTTCCGTAGGGGCTGGTAGGGTTCCATAAAGTTCCGTGGGTTCCTGCAGAGTTCTGCAAGTGCCCGCAAGGGCCTGTAGGGGCCCACAGTGTTTCTGCCAGGTTCCGTAGAGTTCCGTAGGGGCCATATTTTTCTGTAGTGGCTGGTAGACTTCCGTAGGGGTCTGTAGGTTTCCGTAGGCACCTACAGTGTTCTGTAGGAGCCCATAGGGTTTTCGTGAGGTTCCGTTGTGTTGCTAAGGGTCTTGTAGAGTGCTGTCGGGTCCTGGAGTATTCTGTAGGGTTCCAGAGGGGCTCGTAGGGTTCCGTCGAAATCTGTAGGGTTCCCTAGGGGCCCATAGAGTCCTGTAGATTGCCGTAGGGACCTGTAGGGTTGTGTAAGTGCTCGCAGGGGTTGGTAGGAGCTTGTAGGGTTCCATAAGTTTCCAGAGGGTTGTGTAGGGTTCCGTAGGGGCCTGTGGTGTTCCCTAGGGGCCTGTAGAGTCTCGTACGGTTCCGTAGGGGCCTGTGGTGTTCCCTAGGGGCCTGTAGAGTCTCGTACAGTTCCGTAGGGTCCTGTAGGTTTCCATAAGCGCCCGCAGAGGTCTGAAGGGGCCCGTACTGTGCCGTAAGGATCCATAGGGTTCCGTAGAGCTTCGTAGGTTCCCTAGAGGCCTCTGGAGTACCGCAGGAGCCAGTAGTGTTCTGTAGGGGCCCGTAGGGTTCCTTCCATAGGAGCTGGCAGTGTTCCGTAGGGTCCTCTCGGGTTGAGTAAGTGCCCACAGGAGTCTGTAGGAATCCGTGGGATTCTGTAAGGTTCTGGAGGGTTCTGCAGGGTTCCGTAGGGGCCCGTAGAGTTCCGTAGTGGCTGGTAAAGTTCCCTAGGGCCCTGTACCGTTCCGTAACTGCCTGCAAGGGTCTTTAGGCTTCCGTAGGGGCTGGTAGGGTTCCATAAAGTTCCGTGGGTTCCTGCAGAGTTCTGCAAGTGCCCGCAAGGGCCTGTAGGGGCCCACAGTGTTTCTGCCAGGTTCCGTAGAGTTCCGTAGGGGCCATATTTTTCTGTAGTGGCTGGTAGTATTCTGTAGGGGTCTGTAGGTTTCCGTAGGCGCCAGCAGTGTTCTGTAGGAGCCCATAGGGTTTTAGTGAGGTTCCGTTGTGTTGCTAAGGGTCTTGTAGAGTGCTGTCGGGTCCTGGAGTATTCTGTAGGGTTCCAGAGGGGCTCGTAGGGTTCCATCGAAATCTATAGGGTTCCCTAGGGGCCCATAGAGTCCCGTAGATTGCCGTAGGGACCTGTAGGGTTGTGTAAGTGCTCGCAGGGGTTGGTAGGAGCTTGTAGGGTTCCATAAGTTTCCAGAGGGTTGTGTAGGGTTCCGTAGGGGCCTGTGGTGTTCCCTAGGGGCCTGTAGAGTCTCGTACGGTTCCGTAGGGGCCTGTGGTGTTCCCTAGGGGCCTGTAGAGTCTCGTACAGTTCCGTAGGGTCCTGTAGGTTTCCATAAGCGCCCGCAGAGGTCTGAAGGGGCCCGTACTGTGCCGTAAGGATCCATAGGGTTCCGTAGAGCTTCGTAGGTTCCCTAGAGGCCTGTAGAGTACCGCAGGAGCCAGTAGTGTTCTGTTCGGGGCCCGTAGGGTTCCTTCCATAGGAGCTGGCAGTGTTCCGTAGGGTCCTCTAGGGTTGAGTAAGTGCCCGCAGGAGTCTGTAGGAATCCGTGGGATTCTGTAAGGTTCTGGAGGGTTCTGCAGGGTTCCGTAGGGGCCCGTAGAGTTCCGTAGTGGCTGGTAAAGTTCCCTAGGGCCCTGTACCGTTCCATAACTGCCTGCAAGGGTCTTTAGGCTTCCGTAGGGGCTGGTAGGGTTCCATAAAGTTCCGTGGGTTCCTGCAGAGTTCTGCAAGTGCCCACAAGGGCCTGTAGGGGCCCACAGTGTTTCTGCCAGGTTCCGTAGAGTTCCGTAGGGGCCATATTTTTCTGTAGTGGCTGGTAGTATTCTGTAGGGGTCTGTAGGTTTCCGTAGGCGCCTACAGTGTTCTGTAGGAGCCCATAGGGTTTTAGTGAGGTTCCGTTGTGTTGCTAAGGGTCTTGTAGAGTGCTGTCGGGTCCTGGAGTATTCTGTAGGGTTCCAGAGGGGCTCGTAGGTTTCCATCGAAATCTATAGGGTTCCCTAGGGGCCCATAGAGTCCCGTAGATTTCCGTAGGGACCTGTAGGGTTGTGTAAGTGCCCGCAGAAGTCTGTAGGAGTCTGTGGGATTCTCTAAGGTTCTGGAGGGTTCTGCAGGGTTCGGTAGGGACCCGTAGAGTTCCGTAGTGGCTGGTAAAGTTCCGTAGGGCCCTGTGGGGTTCTGTATGGACCTGTAGGGTTCCGTAGGGGCCTGCAGGGTTCCGTAAGTGCCCGCAGGTGTCTGTAGGGTTCCGTAGGGGTCTGTAGGGTTTCGTAGGCACCTGCAGTGTTCTGTAGGAGCCCATAGGGTTTTAGTGAGGTTCCGTTGTGTCGCTAAGGGTCTTGTAGAGTGCTGTCGGGTCCTGGAGTATTCTGTAGGGTTCCAGAGGGGCTCGTAGGGTTCCGTCGAAATCTGTAGGGTTCCCTAGGGGCCCATAGAGTCCCGTAGATTGCCGTAGGGACCTGTAGGGTTGTGTAAGTGCTCGCAGGGGTTGGTAGGATCTTGTAGGGTTCCATAAGTTTCCAGAGGGTTGTGTAGGATTCCGTAGGGGCCTGTGGTGTTCCCTAGGGGCCTGTAGAGTCTTGTACGGTTCCGTAGGGGCCTGTGGTGTTCCCTAGGGGCCTGTAGAGTCTCGTACAGTTCCGTAGGGTCCTGTAGGTTTCCATAAGCGCCCGCAGAGGTCTGAATGGGCCCGTACTGTTCCGTAAGGATCCATGGGGTTCCGTAGAGCTTCGTAGGTTCCCTAGAGGCCTGTGGAGTACCGCAGGAGCCAGTAGTGTTCTGTAGGGGCCCGTAGGGTTCCTTCCATAGGAGCTGGCAGTGTTCCGTAGGGTCCTCTAGGGTTGAGTAAGTGCCCGCAGGAGTCTGTAGGAATCCGTGGGATTCTGTAAGGTTCTGGAGGGTTCTGCAGGGTTCCGTAGGGGCCCGTAGAGTTCCGTAGTGGCTGGTAAAGTTCCCAGGGCCCTGTACTGTTCCGTAACTGCCTGCAAGGGTCTTTAGGCTTCCGTAGGGGCTGGGAGGGTTCCATAAAGTTCCGTAGGTTCCTGTAGAGTTCTGCAAGTGCCCGCAAGGGCCTGTAGGGGCCCACAGTGTTTCTGCCAGGTTCCGTAGAGTTCCGTAGGGGCCATATTTTTCTGTAGTGGCTGGTAGTATTCTGTAGGGGTCTGTAGGTTTCCGTAGGCGCCTACAGTGTTCTGTAGGAGCCCATAGGGTTTTAGTGAGGTTCCGTTGTGTTGCTAAGGGTCTTGTAGAGTGCTGTCGGGTCCTGGAGTATTCTGTAGGGTTCCAGAGGGGCTCGTAGGGTTCCATCGAAATCTATAGGGTTCCCTAGGGGCCCATAGAGTCCCATAGATTTCCGTAGGGACCTGTAGGGTTGTGTAAGTGCCCGCAGAAGTCTGTAGGAGTCTGTGGGATTCTGTAAGGTTCCGGAGGGTTCTGCAGGGTTCCGTAGGGACCCGTAGAGTTCTGTAGTGACTGGTAAAGTTCCGTAGGGCCCTGTGGGGTTCTGTATGGACCTGTAGGGTTCCGTAGGGGCCTGCAGGGTTCCGTAAGTGCCCGCAGGTGTCTGTAGGGTTCCGTAGGGGTCTGTAGGGTTCCGTAGGCACCTGCAGTGTTCTGTAAGAGCCCTTAGGGTTTTAGTGAGGTTCCGTTGTGTTGCTAAGGGTCTTGTAGAGTGCTGTCGGGTCCTGGAGTATTCTGTAGGGTTCCAGAGGGCCTCGTAGGGTTCCGTCGAAATCTGAAGGGTTCCCTAGGGGCCCATAGAGTCCCGTAGATTGCCGTAGGGACCTGTAGGGTTGTGTAAGTGCTCGCAGGTGTTGGTAGGAGCTTATAGGGTTCCATAAGTTTCCAGAGGGTTGTGTAGGGTTCCGTAGGGGCCTGTGGTGTTCCCTAGGGGCCTGTAGAGTCTCATACGGCTCCGTAGGGGCCTGTGGTGTTCCCTAGGGGCCTGTAGAGTCTCGTACAGTTCCATAGGGTCCTGTAGGTTTCCATAAGCGCCCGCAGAGGTCTGAAGGGGCCCGTACTGTGCCGTAAGGATCCATAGGGCTCCGTAGAGCTTCGTAGGTTCCCTAGAGGCCTGTGGAGTACCGCAGGAGCCAGTAGTATTCTGTAGGGGCCCGTAGGGTTCCTTCCATAGGAGCTGGCAGTGTTCCGTAGGGTCCTCTAGGGTTGAGTAAGTGCCCGCAGGAGTCTGTAGGAATCCGTGGGATTCTGTAAGGTTCTGGAGGGTTCTGCAGGGTTCCGTAGGGGCCCGTAGAGTTCCGTAGTGGCTGGTAAAGTTCCCTAGGGCCCTGTACCGTTCCGTAACTGCCTGCAAGGGTCTTTAGGCTTCCGTAGGGGCTGGTAGGGTTCCATAAAGTTCCGTGGGTTCCTGCAGAGTTCTGCAAGTGCCCGCAAGGGCCTGTAGGGGCCCACAGTGTTTCTGCCAGGTTCCGTAGAGTTCCGTAGGGGCCATATTTTTCTGTAGTGGCTGGTAGTATTCTGTAGGGGTCTGTAGGTTTCCGTAGGCGCCTACAGTGTTCTGTAGGAGCCCATAGGGTTTTAGTGAGGTTCCGTTGTGTTGCTAAGGGTCTTGTAGAGTGCTGTCGGGTCCTGGAGTATTCTGTAGGGTTCCAGAGGGGCTCGTAGGGTTCCATCGAAATCTATAGGGTTCCCTAGGGGCCCATAGAGTCCCATAGATTTCCGTAGGGACCTGTAGGGTTGTGTAAGTGCCCGCAGAAGTCTGTAGGAGTCTGTGGGATTCTGTAAGGTTCCGGAGGGTTCTGCAGGGTTCCGTAGGGACCCGTAGAGTTCTGTAGTGACTGGTAAAGTTCCGTAGGGCCCTGTGGGGTTCTGTATGGACCTGTAGGGTTCCGTAGGGGCCTGCAGGGTTCCGTAAGTGCCCGCAGGTGTCTGTAGGGTTCCGTAGGGGTCTGTAGGGTTCCGTAGGCACCTGCAGTGTTCTGTAGGAGCCCTTAGGGTTTTAGTGAGGTTCCGTTGTGTTGCTAAGGGTCTTGTAGAGTGCTGTCGGGTCCTGGAGTATTCTGTAGGGTTCCAGAGGGCCTTGTAGGGTTCCGTCGAAATCTGAAGGGTTCCCTAGGGGCCCATAGAGTCCCGTAGATTGCCGTAGGGACCTGTAGGGTTGTGTAAGTGCTCGCAGGTGTTGGTAGGAGCTTATAGGGTTCCATAAGTTTCCAGAGGGTTGTGTAGGGTTCCGTAGGGGCCTGTGGTGTTCCCTAGGGGTCTGTAGAGTCTCGTACGGCTCCGTAGGGGCCTGTGGTGTTCCCTAGGGGCCTGTAGAGTCTCGTACAGTTCCGTAGGGTCCTGTAGGTTTCCATAAGCGCCCGCAGAGGTCTGAAGGGGCCCGTACTGTGCCGTAAGGATCCATAGGGTTCCGTAGAGCTTCGTAGGTTCCCTAGAGGCCTCTGGAGTACCGCAGGAGCCAGTAGTGTTCTGTAGGGGCCCGTAGGGTTCCTTCCATAGGAGCTGGCAGTGTTCCGTAGGGTCCTCTAGGGTTGAGTAAGTGCCCGCAGGAGTCTGTAGGAATCCGTGGGATTCTGTAAGGTTCTGGAGGGTTCTGCAGGGTTCCGTAGGGGCCCGTAGAGTTCCGTAGTGGCTGGTAAAGTTCCCTAGGGCCCTGTACCGTTCCGTAACTGCCTGCAAGGGTCTTTAGGCTTCCGTAGGGGCTGGGAGGGTTCCATAAAGTTCCATGGGTTCCTGCAGAGTTCTGCAAGTGCCCGCAAGGGCCTGTAGGGGCGCACAGTGTTTCTGCCAGGTTCCGTAGAGTTCTGTAGGGGCCATATTTTTCTGTAGTGGCTGGTAGTATTCTGTAGGGGTCTGTAGGTTTCCGTAGGCACCTGCAGTGTTCTGTAGGAGCCCATAGGGTTTTAGTGAGGTTCCGTTGTGTTGCTAAGGGTCTTGTAGAGTGCTGTCGGGTCCTGGAGTATTCTGTAGGGTTCCAGAGGGGCTCGTAGGGTTCCGTCGAAATCTATAGGGTTCCCTAGGGACCCATAGAGTCCCATAGATTTCCGTAGGGACCTGTAGGGTTGTGTAAGTGCCCGCAGAAGTCTGTAGGAGTCTGTGGGATTCTGTAAGGTTCTGGAGGGTTCTGCAGGGTTCCGTAGGGACCCGTAGAGTTCTGTAGTGACTGGTAAAGTTCCGTAGGGCCCTGTGGGGTTCTGTATGGACCTGTAGGGTTCCTTAGGGGCCTGCACGTTTCCATAAGTGCCCGCAGGTGTCTGTAGGGTTCCGTAGGGGTCTCTAGGGTTTCGTAGGCACCTGCAGTGTTCTGTAGGAGCCCATAGGGTTTTAGTGAGGTTCCGTTGTGTTGCTAAGGGTCTTGTAGAGTGCTGTCGGGTCCTGGAGTATTCTATAGGGTTCCAGAGGGGCTCGTAGGGTTCCATCGAAATCTATAGGGTTCCCTAGGGGCCCATAGAGTCCCGTAGATTTCCGTAGGGACCTGTAGGGTTGTGTAAGTGCCCGCAGAAGTCTGTAGGAGTCTGTGGGATTCTGTAAGGTTCTGGAGGGTTCTGCAGGGTTCCGTAGGGACCCGTAGAGTTCCGTAGTGGCTGGTAAAGTTCCCTAGGGCCCTGTGGGCTTCTGTATGGACCTGTAGGGTTCCGTAGGGGCCTGCAGGGTTCCGTAAGTGCCCGCAGGTGTCTGTAGGGTTCCGTAGGGGTCTGTAGGGTTCCGTAGGCACCTGCAGTGTTCTGTAGGAGCCCATAGGGTTTTAGTGAGGTTCCGTTGTGTTGCTAAGGGTCTTGTAGAGTGCTGTCGGGTCCTGGAGTATTCTGTAGGGTTCCAGAGGGCCTTGTAGGGTTCCGTCGAAATCTGAAGGGTTCCCTAGGGGCCCATAGAGTCCCGTAGATTGCCGTAGGGACCTGTAGGGTTGTGTAAGTGCTCGCAGGTGTTGGTAGGAGCTTATAGGGTTCCATAAGTTTCTAGAGGGTTGTGTAGGGTTCCGTAGGGGCCTGTGGTGTTCCCTAGGGGCCTGTAGAGTCTCGTACAGTTCCGTAGGGTCCTGTAGGTTTCCATAAGCGCCCGCAGAGGTCTGAATGGGCCCGTACTGTTCCGTAAGGATCCATGGGGTTCCGTAGAGCTTCGTAGGTTCCCTAGAGGCCTGTGGAGTACCGCAGGAGCCAGTAGTGTTCTGTAGGGGCCCGTAGGGTTCCTTCCATAGGAGCTGGCAGTGTTCCGTAGGGTCCTCTAGGGTTGAGTAAGTGCCCGCAGGAGTCTGTAGGAATCCGTGGGATTCTGTAAGGTTCTGGAGGGTTCTGCAGGGTTCCGTAGGGGCCCGTAGAGTTCCGTAGTGGCTGGTAAAGTTCCCAGGGCCCTGTACTGTTCCGTAACTGCCTGCAAGGGTCTTTAGGCTTCCGTAGGGGCTGGGAGGGTTCCATAAAGTTCCGTGGGTTCCTGTAGAGTTCTGCAAGTGCCCGCAAGGGCCTGTAGGGGCCCACAGTGTTTCTGCCAGGTTCCGTAGAGTTCCGTAGGGGCCATATTTTTCTGTAGTGGCTGGTAGTATTCTGTAGGGGTCTGTAGGTTTCCGTAGGCGCCTGCAGTGTTCTGTAGGAGCCCATAGGGTTTTAGTGAGGTTCCGTTGTGTTGCTAAGGGTCTTGTAGAGTGCTGTCGGGTCCTGGAGTATTCTGTAGGGTTCCAGAGGGGCTCGTAGGGTTCCGTCGAAATCTATAGGGTTCCCTAGGGACCCATAGAGTCCCATAGATTTCCGTAGGGACCTGTAGGGTTGTGTAAGTGCCCGCAGAAGTCTGTAGGAGTCTGTGGGATTCTGTAAGGTTCTGGAGGGTTCTGCAGGGTTCCGTAGGGACCCGTAGAGTTCTGTAGTGACTGGTAAAGTTCCGTAGGGCCCTGTGGGGTTCTGTATGGACCTGTAGGGTTCCTTAGGGGCCTGCACGTTTCCATAAGTGCCCGCAGGTGTCTGTAGGGTTCCGTAGGGGTCTCTAGGGTTTCGTAGGCACCTGCAGTGTTCTGTAGGAGCCCATAGGGTTTTAGTGAGGTTCCGTTGTGTTGCTAAGGGTCTTGTAGAGTGCTGTCGGGTCCTGGAGTATTCTATAGGGTTCCAGAGGGGCTCGTAGGGTTCCATCGAAATCTATAGGGTTCCCTAGGGGCCCATAGAGTCCCGTAGATTTCCGTAGGGACCTGTAGGGTTGTGTAAGTGCCCGCAGAAGTCTGTAGGAGTCTGTGGGATTCTGTAAGGTTCTGGAGGGTTCTGCAGGGTTCCGTAGGGACCCGTAGAGTTCCGTAGTGGCTGGTAAAGTTCCCTAGGGCCCTGTGGGCTTCTGTATGGACCTGTAGGGTTCCGTAGGGGCCTGCAGGGTTCCGTAAGTGCCCGCAGGTGTCTGTAGGATTCCGTAGGGGTCTCTAGGGTTTCGTAGGCACCTGCAGTGTTCTGTAAGAGCCCTTAGGGTTTTAGTGAGGTTCCGTTGTGTTGCTAAGTGTCTTGTAGAGTGCTGTCGGGTCCTGGAGTATTCTGTAGGGTTCCAGAGGGCCTTGTAGGGTTCCGTCGAAATCTGAAGGGTTCCCTAGGGGCCCATAGAGTCCCGTAGATTGCCGTAGGGACCTGTAGGGTTGTGTAAGTGCTCGCAGGTGTTGGTAGGAGCTTATAGGGTTCCATAAGTTTCTAGAGGGTTGTGTAGGGTTCCGTAGGGGCCTGTGGTGTTCCCTAGGGGCCTGTAGAGTCTCGTACAGTTCCGTAGGGTCCTGTAGGTTTCCATAAGCGCCCGCAGAGGTCTGAATGGGCCCGTACTGTTCCGTAAGGATCCATGGGGTTCCGTAGAGCTTCGTAGGTTCCCTAGAGGCCTGTGGAGTACCGCAGGAGCCAGTAGTGTTCTGTAGGGGCCCGTAGGGTTCCTTCCATAGGAGCTGGCAGTGTTCCGTAGGGTCCTCTAGGGTTGAGTAAGTGCCCGCAGGAGTCTGTAGGAATCCGTGGGATTCTGTAAGGTTCTGGAGGGTTCTGCAGGGTTCCGTAGGGGCCCGTAGAGTTCCGTAGTGGCTGGTAAAGTTCCCAGGGCCCTGTACTGTTCCGTAACTGCCTGCAAGGGTCTTTAGGCTTCCGTAGGGGCTGGGAGGGTTCCATAAAGTTCCGTGGGTTCCTGTAGAGTTCTGCAAGTGCCCGCAAGGGCCTGTAGGGGCCCACAGTGTTTCTGCCAGGTTCCGTAGAGTTCCGTAGGGGCCATATTTTTCTGTAGTGGCTGGTAGTATTCTGTAGGGGTCTGTAGGTTTCCGTAGGCGCCTGCAGTGTTCTGTAGGAGCCCATAGGGTTTTAGTGAGGTTCCGTTGTGTTGCTAAGGGTCTTGTAGAGTGCTGTCGGGTCCTGGAGTATTCTGTAGGGTTCCAGAGGGCCTCATAGGGTTCCATCGAAATCTATAGGGTTCCCTAGGGGCCCATAGAGTCCCATAGATTTCCGTAGGGACCTGTAGGGTTGTGTAAGTGCCCGCAGAAGTCTGTAGGAGTCTGTGGGATTCTGTAAGGTTCCGGAGGGTTCTGCAGGGTTCCGTAGGGACCCGTAGAGTTCTGTAGTGGCTGGTAAAGTTCCGTAGGGCCCTGTGGGGTTCTGTATGGACCTGTAGGGTTCCGTAGGGGCCTGCAGGGTTTAGTAAGTGCCCGCAGGTGTCTGTAGGGTTCCGTAGGGGTCTGTAGGGTTTCGTAGGCACCTGCAGTGTTCTGTAGGAGCCCATAGGGTTTTAGTGAGGTTCCGTTGTGTTGCTAAGGGTCTTGTAGAGTGCTGTCGGGTCCTGGAGTATTCTGTAGGGTTCCAGAGGGGCTCGTAGGGTTCCGTCGAAATCTGAAGGGTTCCCTAGGGGCCCATAGAGTCCCGTAGATTGCCGTAGGGACCTGTAGGGTTGTGTAAGTGCTCGCAGGGGTTGGTAGGAGCTTGTAGGGTTCCATAAGTTTCCAGAGGGTTGTGTAGGGTTCCGTAGGGGCCTGTGGTGTTCCCTAAGGGCCTGTAGAGTCTCGTACGGTTCCGTAGGGGCCTGTGGTGTTCCCTAGGGGCCTGTAGAGTCTCGTACAGTTCCGTAGGGTCCTGTAGGTTTCCATAAGCGCCTGCAGAGGTCTGAAGGGGCCCGTACTGTTCCGTAAGGATCCATAGGGCTCCGTAGAGCTTCGTAGGTTCCCTAGAGGCCTGTGGAGTACCGCAGGAGCCAGTAGTATTCTGTAGGGGCCCGTAGGGTTCCTTCCATAGGAGCTGGCAGTGTTCCGTAGGGTCCTCTAGGGTTGAGTAAGTGCCCGCAGGAGTCTGTAGGAATCCGTGGGATTCTGTAAGGTTCTGGAGGGTTCTGCAGGGTTCCGTAGGGGCCCGTAGAGTTCCGTAGTGGCTGGTAAAGTTCCCTAGGGCCCTGTACCGTTCCGTAACTGCCTGCAAGGGTCTTTAGGCTTCCGTAGGGGCTGGTAGGGTTCCATAAAGTTCCGTGGGTTCCTGCAGAGTTCTGCAAGTGCCCGCAAGGGCCTGTAGGGGCCCACAGTGTTTCTGCCAGGTTCCGTAGAGTTCTGTAGGGGCCATATTTTTCTGTAGTGGCTGGTAGTATTCTGTAGGGGTCTGTAGGTTTCCGTAGGCGCCTACAGTGTTCTGTAGGAGCCCATAGGGTTTTAGTGAGGTTCCGTTGTGTTGCTAAGGGTCTTGTAGAGTGCTGTCGGGTCCTGGAGTATTCTGTAGGGTTCCAGAGGGGCTCGTAGGGTTCCATCGAAATCTATAGGGTTCCCTAGGGGCCCATAGAGTCCCATAGATTTCCGTAGGGACCTGTAGGGTTGTGTAAGTGCCCGCAGAAGTCTGTAGGAGTCTGTGGGATTCTGTAAGGTTCCGGAGGGTTCTGCAGGGTTCCGTAGGGACCCGTAGAGTTCTGTAGTGACTGGTAAAGTTCCGTAGGGCCCTGTGGGGTTCTGTATGGACCTGTAGGGTTCCGTAGGGGCCTGCAGGGTTCCGTAAGTGCCCGCAGGTGTCTGTAGGGTTCCGTAGGGGTCTGTAGGGTTCCGTAGGCACCTGCAGTGTTCTGTAAGAGCCCTTAGGGTTTTAGTGAGGTTCCGTTGTGTTGCTAAGGGTCTTGTAGAGTGCTGTCGGGTCCTGGAGTATTCTGTAGGGTTCCAGAGGGCCTCGTAGGGTTCCGTCGAAATCTGAAGGGTTCCCTAGGGGCCCATAGAGTCCCGTAGATTGCCGTAGGGACCTGTAGGGTTGTGTAAGTGCTCGCAGGTGTTGGTAGGAGCTTATAGGGTTCCATAAGTTTCCAGAGGGTTGTGTAGGGTTCCGTAGGGGCCTGTGGTGTTCCCTAGGGGCCTGTAGAGTCTCATACGGCTCCGTAGGGGCCTGTGGTGTTCCCTAGGGGCCTGTAGAGTCTCGTACAGTTCCATAGGGTCCTGTAGGTTTCCATAAGCGCCCGCAGAGGTCTGAAGGGGCCCGTACTGTGCCGTAAGGATCCATAGGGCTCCGTAGAGCTTCGTAGGTTCCCTAGAGGCCTGTGGAGTACCGCAGGAGCCAGTAGTATTCTGTAGGGGCCCGTAGGGTTCCTTCCATAGGAGCTGGCAGTGTTCCGTAGGGTCCTCTAGGGTTGAGTAAGTGCCCGCAGGAGTCTGTAGGAATCCGTGGGATTCTGTAAGGTTCTGGAGGGTTCTGCAGGGTTCCGTAGGGGCCCGTAGAGTTCCGTAGTGGCTGGTAAAGTTCCCTAGGGCCCTGTACCGTTCCGTAACTGCCTGCAAGGGTCTTTAGGCTTCCGTAGGGGCTGGTAGGGTTCCATAAAGTTCCGTGGGTTCCTGCAGAGTTCTGCAAGTGCCCGCAAGGGCCTGTAGGGGCCCACAGTGTTTCTGCCAGGTTCCGTAGAGTTCTGTAGGGGCCATATTTTTCTGTAGTGGCTGGTAGTATTCTGTAGGGGTCTGTAGGTTTCCGTAGGCGCCTACAGTGTTCTGTAGGAGCCCATAGGGTTTTAGTGAGGTTCCGTTGTGTTGCTAAGGGTCTTGTAGAGTGCTGTCGGGTCCTGGAGTATTCTGTAGGGTTCCAGAGGGGCTCGTAGGGTTCCATCGAAATCTATAGGGTTCCCTAGGGGCCCATAGAGTCCCATAGATTTCCGTAGGGACCTGTAGGGTTGTGTAAGTGCCCGCAGAAGTCTGTAGGAGTCTGTGGGATTCTGTAAGGTTCCGGAGGGTTCTGCAGGGTTCCGGAGGGACCCGTAGAGTTCTGTAGTGACTGGTAAAGTTCCGTAGGGCCCTGTGGGGTTCTGTATGGACCTGTAGGGTTCCGTAGGGGCCTGCAGGGTTCCGTAAGTGCCCGCAGGTGTCTGTAGGGTTCCGTAGGGGTCTGTAGGGTTCCGTAGGCACCTGCAGTGTTCTGTAAGAGCCCTTAGGGTTTTAGTGAGGTTCCGTTGTGTTGCTAAGGGTCTTGTAGAGTGCTGTCGGGTCCTGGAGTATTCTGTAGGGTTCCAGAGGGCCTTGTAGGGTTCCGTCGAAATCTGAAGGGTTCCCTAGGGGCCCATAGAGTCCCGTAGATTGCCGTAGGGACCTGTAGGGTTGTGTAAGTGCTCGCAGGTGTTGGTAGGAGCTTATAGGGTTCCATAAGTTTCCAGAGGGTTGTGTAGGGTTCCGTAGGGGCCTGTGGTGTTCCCTAGGGGCCTGTAGAGTCTCGTACGGCTCCGTAGGGGCCTGTGGTGTTCCCTAGGGGCCTGTAGAGTCTCGTACAGTTCCATAGGGTCCTGTAGGTTTCCATAAGTGCCCGCAGAGGTCTGAAGGGGCCCGTACTGTGCCGTAAGGATCCATAGGGTTCCGTAGAGCTTCGTAGGTTCCCTAGAGGCCTCTGGAGTACCGCAGGAGCCAGTAGTGTTCTGTAGGGGCCCGTAGGGTTCCTTCCATAGGAGCTGGCAGTGTTCCGTAGGGTCCTCTAGGGTTGAGTAAGTGCCCGCAGGAGTCTGTAGGAATCCGTGGGATTCTGTAAGGTTCTGGAGGGTTCTGCAGGGTTCCGTAGGGGCCCGTAGAGTTCCGTAGTGGCTGGTAAAGTTCCCAGGGCCCTGTACCGTTCCGTAACTGCCTGCAAGGGTCTTTAGGCTTCCGTAGGGGCTGGGAGGGTTCCATAAAGTTCCATGGGTTCCTGCAGAGTTCTGCAAGTGCCCGCAAGGGCCTGTAGGGGCGCACAGTGTTTCTGCCAGGTTCCGTAGAGTTCTGTAGGGGCCATATTTTTCTGTAGTGGCTGGTAGTATTCTGTAGGGGTCTGTAGGTTTCCGTAGGCACCTGCAGTGTTCTGTAGGAGCCCATAGGGTTTTAGTGAGGTTCCGTTGTGTTGCTAAGGGTCTTGTAGAGTGCTGTCGGGTCCTGGAGTATTCTGTAGGGTTCCAGAGGGGCTCGTAGGGTTCCGTCGAAATCTATAGGGTTCCCTAGGGGCCCATAGAGTCCCATAGATTTCCGTAGGGACCTGTAGGGTTGTGTAAGTGCCCGCAGAAGTCTGTAGGAGTCTGTGGGATTCTGTAAGGTTCTGGAGGGTTCTGCAGGGTTCCGTAGGGACCCGTAGAGTTCTGTAGTGACTGGTAAAGTTCCGTAGGGCCCTGTGGGGTTCTGTATGGACCTGTAGGGTTCCTTAGGGGCCTGCACGTTTCCATAAGTGCCCGCAGGTGTCTGTAGGGTTCCGTAGGGGTCTCTAGGGTTTCGTAGGCACCTGCAGTGTTCTGTAGGAGCCCATAGGGTTTTAGTGAGGTTCCGTTGTGTTGCTAAGGGTCTTGTAGAGTGCTGTCGGGTCCTGGAGTATTCTATAGGGTTCCAGAGGGGCTCGTAGGGTTCCATCGAAATCTATAGGGTTCCCTAGGGGCCCATAGAGTCCCGTAGATTTCCGTAGGGACCTGTAGGGTTGTGTAAGTGCCCGCAGAAGTCTGTAGGAGTCTGTGGGATTCTGTAAGGTTCTGGAGGGTTCTGCAGGGTTCCGTAGGGACCCGTAGAGTTCCGTAGTGGCTGGTAAAGTTCCCTAGGGCCCTGTGGGCTTCTGTATGGACCTGTAGGGTTCCGTAGGGGCCTGCAGGGTTCCGTAAGTGCCCGCAGGTGTCTGTAGGATTCCGTAGGGGTCTCTAGGGTTTCGTAGGCACCTGCAGTGTTCTGTAGGAGCCCTTAGGGTTTTAGTGAGGTTCCGTTGTGTTGCTAAGGGTCTTGTAGAGTGCTGTCGGGTCCTGGAGTATTCTGTAGGGTTCCAGAGGGGCTCGTAGGGTTCCATCGAAATCTATAGGGTTCCCTAGGGGCCCATAGAGTCCCATAGATTTCCGTAGGGACCTGTAGGGTTGTGTAAGTGCCCGCAGAAGTCTGTAGGAGTCTGTGGGATTCTGTAAGGTTCCGGAGGGTTCTGCAGGGTTCCGTAGGGACCCGTAGAGTTCTGTAGTGACTGGTAAAGTTCCGTAGGGCCCTGTGGGGTTCTGTATGGACCTGTAGGGTTCCTTAGGGGCCTGCACGTTTCCATAAGTGCCCGCAGGTGTCTGTAGGGTTCCGTAGGGGTCTCTAGGGTTTCGTAGGCACCTGCAGTGTTCTGTAGGAGCCCATAGGGTTTTAGTGAGGTTCCGTTGTGTTGCTAAGGGTCTTGTAGAGTGCTGTCGGGTCCTGGAGTATTCTATAGGGTTCCAGAGGGGCTCGTAGGGTTCCATCGAAATCTATAGGGTTCCCTAGGGGCCCATAGAGTCCCGTAGATTTCCGTAGGGACCTGTAGGGTTGTGTAAGTGCCCGCAGAAGTCTGTAGGAGTCTGTGGGATTCTGTAAGGTTCTGGAGGGTTCTGCAGGGTTCCGTAGGGACCCGTAGAGTTCCGTAGTGGCTGGTAAAGTTCCCTAGGGCCCTGTGGGCTTCTGTATGGACCTGTAGGGTTCCGTAGGGGCCTGCAGGGTTCCGTAAGTGCCCGCAGGTGTCTGTAGGATTCCGTAGGGGTCTCTAGGGTTTCGTAGGCACCTGCAGTGTTCTGTAGGAGCCCTTAGGGTTTTAGTGAGGTTCCGTTGTGTTGCTAAGGGTCTTGTAGAGTGCTGTCGGGTCCTGGAGTATTCTGTAGGGTTCCAGAGGGGCTCGTAGGGTTCCATCGAAATCTATAGGGTTCCCTAGGGGCCCATAGAGTCCCATAGATTTCCGTAGGGACCTGTAGGGTTGTGTAAGTGCCCGCAGAAGTCTGTAGGAGTCTGTGGGATTCTGTAAGGTTCCGGAGGGTTCTGCAGGGTTCCGTAGGGACCCGTAGAGTTCTGTAGTGACTGGTAAAGTTCCGTAGGGCCCTGTGGGGTTCTGTATGGACCTGTAGGGTTCCGTAGAAGCCTGCAGGGTTCCGTAAGTGCCCGCAGGTGTCTGTAGGGTTCCGTAGGGGTCTGTAGGGTTCCGTAGGCACCTGCAGTGTTCTGTAAGAGCCCTTAGGGTTTTAGTGAGGTTCCGTTGTGTTGCTAAGGGTCTTGTAGAGTGCTGTCGGGTCCTGGAGTATTCTGTAGGGTTCCAGAGGGCCTTGTAGGGTTCCGTCGAAATCTGAAGGGTTCCCTAGGGGCCCATAGAGTCCCGTAGATTGCCGTAGGGACCTGTAGGGTTGTGTAAGTGCTCGCAGGTGTTCGTAGGAGCTTATAGGGTTCCATAAGTTTCTAGAGGGTTGTGTAGGGTTCCGTAGGGGCCTGTGGTGTTCCCTAGGGGCCTGTAGAGTCTCGTACAGTTCCGTAGGGTCCTGTAGGTTTCCATAAGCGCCCGCAGAGGTCTGAAGGGGCCCGTACTGTTCCGTAAGGATCCATAGGGCTCCGTAGAGCTTCGTAGGTTCCCTAGAGGCCTCTGGAGTACCGCAGGAGCCAGTAGTGTTCTGTAGGGGCCCGTAGGGTTCCTTCCATAGGAGCTGGCAGTGTTCCGTAGGGTCCTCTAGTGTTGAGTAAGTGCCCGCAGGAGTCTGTAGGAATCTGTGGGATTCTGTAAGGTTCTGGAGGGTTCTGCAGGGTTCCGTAGGGGCCCGTAGAGTTCTGTAGTGGCTGGTAAAGTTCCCTAGGGCCCTGTACCGTTCCGTAACTGCCTGCAAGGGTCTTTAGGCTTCCGTAGGGGCTGGGAGGGTTCCATAAAGTTCCGTGGGTTCCTGTAGAGTTCTGCAAGTGCCCGCAAGGGCCTGTAGGGGCCCACAGTGTTTCTGCCAGGTTCCGTAGAGTTCCGTAGGGGCCATATTTTTCTGTAGTGGCTGGTAGTATTCTGTAGGGGTCTGTAGGTTTCCGTAGGCGCCTGCAGTGTTCTGTAGGAGCCCATAGGGTTTTAGTGAGGTTCCGTTGTGTTGCTAAGGGTCTTGTAGAGTGCTGTCGGGTCCTGGAGTATTCTGTAGGGTTCCAGAGGGCCTCATAGGGTTCCATCGAAATCTATAGGGTTCCCTAGGGGCCCATAGAGTCCCATAGATTTCCGTAGGGACCTGTAGGGTTGTGTAAGTGCCCGCAGAAGTCTGTAGGAGTCTGTGGGATTCTGTAAGGTTCTGGAGGGTTCTGCAGGGTTCCGTAGGGACCCGTAGAGTTCTGTAGTGGCTGGTAAAGTTCCGTAGGGCCCTGTGGGGTTCTGTATGGACCTGTAGGGTTCCGTAGGGGCCTGCAGGTTTCCGTAAGTGCCCGCAGGTGTCTGTAGGGTTCCGTAGGGGTCTGTAGGGTTTCGTAGGCACCTGCAGTGTTCTGTAGGAGCCCATAGGGTTTTAGTGAGGTTCCGTTGTGTTGCTAAGGGTCTTGTAGAGTGCTGTCGGGTCCTGGAGTATTCTGTAGGGTTCCAGAGGGCCTCATAGGGTTCCATCGAAATCTATAGGGTTCCCTAGGGGCCCATAGAGTCCCGTAGATTTCCGTAGGGACCTGTAGGGTTGTGTAAGTGCTCGCAGGGGTTGGTAGGAGCTTATAGGGTTCCATAAGTTTCCAGAGGGTTGTGTAGGGTTCCGTAGGGGCCTGTGGTGTTCCCTAAGGGCCTGTAGAGTCTCGTACGGTTCCGTAGAGGCCTGTGGTGTTCCCTAGGGGCCTGTAGAGTCTCGTACAGTTCCGTCGGGTCCTGTAGGTTTCCATAAGCGCCCGCAGAGGTCTGAAGGGGCCCGTACTGTTCCGTAAGGATCCATAGGGCTCCGTAGAGCTTCGTAGGTTCCCTAGAGGCCTCTGGAGTACCGCAGGAGCCAGTAGTGTTCTGTAGGGGCCCATAGGGTTCCTTCCATAGGAGCTGGCAGTGTTCCGTAGGGTCCTCTAGGGTTGAGTAAGTGCCCGCAGGAGTCTGTAGGAATCTGTGGGATTCTGTAAGGTTCTGGAGGGTTCTGCAGGGTTCCGTAGGGGCCCGTAGAGTTCCGTAGTGGCTGGTAAAGTTCCCTAGGGCCCTGTACCGTTCCGTAACTGCCTGCAAGGGTCTTTAGGCTTCCGTAGGGGCTGGGAGGGTTCCATAAAGTTCCGTGGGTTCCTGTAGAGTTCTGCAAGTGCCCGCAAGGGCCTGTAGGGGCCCACAGTGTTTCTGCCAGGTTCCGTAGAGTTCCGTAGGGGCCATATTTTTCTGTAGTGGCTGGTAGTATTCTGTAGGGGTCTGTAGGTTTCCGTAGGCCCCTGCAGTGTTCTGTAGGAGCCCATAGGGTTTTAGTGAGGTTCCGTTGTGTTGCTAAGGGTCTTGTAGAGTGCTGTCGGGTCCTGGAGTATTCTGTAGGGTTCCAGAGGGGCTCGTAGGGTTCCGTCGAAATCTATAGGGTTCCCTAGGGGCCCATAGAGTCCCATAGATTTCCGTAGGGACCTGTAGGGTTGTGTAAGTGCCCGCAGAAGTCTGTAGGAGTCTGTGGGATTCTGTAAGGTTCTGGAGGGTTCTGCAGGGTTCCGTAGGGACCCGTAGAGTTCCGTAGTGGCTGGTAAAGTTCCGTAGGGCCCTGTGGGGTTCTGTATGGATCTGTAGGGTTCCGTAGGGGCCTGCAGGGTTCCGTAAGTGCCCGCAGGTGTCTGTAGGGTTCCGTAGGGGTCTGTAGGGTTCCGTAGGCACCTGCAGTGTTCTGTAGGAGCCCATAGGGTTTTAGTGAGGTTCCGTTGTGTTGCTAAGGGTCTTGTAGAGTGCTGTCGGGTCCTGGAGTATTCTGTAGGGTTCCAGAGGGCCTCGTAGGGTTCCGTCGAAATCTGAAGGGTTCCCTAGGGGCCCGTAGAGTCCCGTAGATTTCCGTAGGGGCCTGTAGGGTTGTGTAAGTGCCCGCAGGGGTTGGTAGGAGCTTGTAGGGTGCCATATGTTTCCGGAGGGTTGTGTAGGGTTCCGTAGGGGCCTGTGGTGTTCCCTAGGGGCCTGTAGAGTCTCGAACAGTTCCGTAGGGTCCTGTAGGTTTCCATAAGCGCCCGCAGAGGTCTGAAGGGGCCCGTACTGTTCCGTAAGGATCCATAGGGTTCCGTAGAGCTTCGTAGGTTCCCTAGAGGCCTCTGGAGTACCGCAGGAGCCAGTAGTGTTCCGTAGGGTCCTCTAGGGTTGAGTAAGTGCCCGCAGGAGTCTGTAGGAATCCGTGGGATTCTGTAAGGTTCTGGAGGGTTCTGCAGGGTTCCATAGGGACCCGTAGAGTTCCGTAGTGGCTGGTAAAATTCCGTAGGGCCCTGTGGGGTTCTGTATGGACCTGTAGGGTTCCATAGGGGCCTGCAGGGTTCTGTAAGTGCCCGTAGGTGTCTGTACGGGTCTGTAGAGTTCCGTAGGCACCTACAGTGTTCTGTAGGAGCCCATAGGGTTTTAGTGAGGTTCCGTTGTGTTGCTAAGGGTCTTGTAGAGTGCTGTCGGGTCCTGGAGTATTCTGTAGGGTTCCAGAGGGCCTCGTAGGGTTCCGTCGAAATCTATAGGGTACCCTAGGGGCCCATAGAGTCCCATAGATTTCCGTAGGGACCTGTAGGGTTGTGTAAGTGCCCGCAGAAGTCTGTAGGAGTCTGTGGGATTCTGTAAGGTTTCCGGAGGTTTCTGCAGTGTTCCGTAGGGGCCCGTAGAGTTCCGTAGTGGCTGGTAAAGTTCCGTAGGGCCCTGTGGGGTTCTGTATGGACCTGTAGGGTTCCGTAGGGGCCTGCAGGGTTCCGTAAGTGCCCGCAGGTGTCTGTAGGGTTCCGTAGGGGTCTGTAGGGTTCCGTAGGCACCTGCAGTGTTCTGTAGGAGCCCATAGGGTTTTAGTGAGGTTCCGTTGTGTTGCTAAGGGTCTTGTAGAGTGCTGTCGGGTCCTGGAGTATTCTGTAGGGTTCCAGAGGGCCTCGTAGGGTTCCGTCGAAATCTGAAGGGTTCCCTAGGGGCCCATAGAGTCCCGTAGATTTCCGTAGGGACCTGTAGGGTTGTGTAAGTGCCCGCAGGGGTTGGTAGGAGCTTGTAGGGTGCCATATGTTTCCGGAGGGTTGTGTAGGGTTCCATAGGGGCCTGTGGTGTTCCCTAGGGGCCTGTAGAGTCTCGTACAGTTCCGTAGGGTCCTGTAGGTTTCCATAAGCGCCCGCAGAGGTCTGAAGGGGCCCGTACTGTTCCGTAAGGATCCATGGGGTTCCGTAGAACTTCGTAGGTTCCCTAGAGGCCTCTGGAGTACCGCAGGAGCCAGTAGTGTTCCGTAGGGTCCTCTAGGGTTGAGTAAGTGCCCGCAGGAGTCTGTAGGAATCCGTGGGATTCTGTAAGGTTCTGGAGGGTTCTGCAGGGTTCCGTAGGGGCCCGTAGAGTTCCGTAGTGGCTGGTAAAGTTCCCAGGGCCCTGTACTGTTCCGTAACTGCCTGCAAGGGTCTTTAGGCTTCCGTAGGGGCTGGGAGGGTTCCATAAAGTTCCGTGGGTTCCTGCAGAGTTCTGCAAGTGCCCGCAAGGGCCTGTAGGGGCCCACAGTGTTTCTGCCAGGTTAGTAGAGTTCCGTAGGGGCCATATTTTTCTGTAGTGGCTGGTAGTATTCCGTAGGGGTCTGTAGGTTTCCGTAGGCACCTACAGTGTTCTGTAGGAGCCCATAGGGTTTTAGTGAGGTTCCGTTGTGTTGCTAAGGGTCTAGTAGAGTGCTGTCGGTCCTGGACTATTCTGTAGGGTTCCAGAGGGGCTCGTAGGGTTCCATCGAAATCTGAAGGGTTCCCTAGGGGCCCATAGAGTCCCGTAGATTGCCGTAGGGACCTGTAGGGTTGTGTAAGTGCCCGCAGAAGTCTGTAGGAGTCTGTGGGATTCTGTAAGGTTCCGGAGGGTTCTGCAGGGTTCCGTAGGGGCCCGTAGAGTTCCGTAGTGGCTGGTAAAGTTCCGTAGGGCCTTGTGGGGTTCTGTATGGACCTGTAGGGTTCCGTAGGGGCCTGCAGGGTTCCGTAAGTGCCCGCAGGTGTCTGTAGAGTTCCGTAGGGGGTCTGTAGGGTTCCGTAGGCACCTGCAGTGTTCTGTAGGAGCCCTTAGCGTTTTAGTGAGGTTCCGTTGTGTTGCTAAGGGTCTTGTAGAGTGCTGTCGGGTCCTGGAGTATTCTGTAGGGTTCCAGAGGGCCTTGTAGGGTTCCGTCGAAATCTGAAGGGTTCCCTAGGGGCCCATAGAGTCCCGTAGATTTCCGTAGGGGCCTGTAGGGTTGTGTAAGTGCCCGCAGGGGTTGGTAGGAGCTTGTAGGGTGCCATATGTTTCCGGAGGGTTGTGTAGGGTTCCGTAGGGGCCTGTGGTGTTCCCTAGGGGCCTGTAGAGTCTCGTACAGTTCCGTAGGGTCCTGTAGGTTTCCATAAGCGCCCGCAGAGGTCTGAAGGGGCCCGTACTGTTCCGTAAGGATCCATAGGGTTCCGTAGAACTTCGTAGGTTCCCTAGAGGCCTCTGGAGTACCGCAGGAGCCAGTAGTGTTCCGTAGGGTCCTCTAGGGTTGAGTAAGTGCCCGCAGGAGTCTGTAGGAATCCGTGGGATTCTGTAAGGTTCTGGAGGGTTCTGCAGGGTTCCGTAGGGGCCCGTAGAGTTCCGTAGTGGCTGGTAAAGTTCCCAGGGCCCTGTACTGTTCCGTAACTGCCTGCAAGGGTCTTTAGGCTTCCGTAGGGGCTGGTAGGGTTCCATAAAGTTCCGTGAGTTCCTGCAGAGTTCTGCAAGTGCCCGCAAGGGCCTGTAGGGGCCCACAGTGTTTCTGCCAGGTTAGTAGAGTTCCGTAGGGGCCATATTTTTCAGTAGTGGCTGGTAGCATTCTGTAGGGGTCTGTAGGTTTCCGTAGGCACCTACAGTGTTCTGTAGGAGCCCATAGGGTTTTAGTGAGGTTCCGTTGTGTTGCTAAGGGTCTAGTAGAGTGCTGTCGGGTCCTGGACTATTCTGTAGGGTTCCAGAGGGCCTCGTAGGGTTCTGTCGAAATCTGAAGGTTTCCCTAGGGGCCCATAGAGTCCCGTAGATTTCCGTAGGGACCTGTAGGGTTGTGTAAGTGCCCGCAGAAGTCTGTAGGAGTCTGTGGGATTCTGTAAGGTTCCGGAGGGTTCTGCAGGGTTCCGTAGGGGCCCGTAGAGTTCCGTAGTGGCTGGTAAAGTTCCGTAGGGCCCTGTGGGGTTCTGTATGGACCTGTAGGGTTCCGTAGGGGCCTGCAGGGTTCCGTAAGTGCCCGCAGGTGTCTGTAGGGTTCCGTAGGGGTCTGTAGGGTTCCGTAGGCACCTGCAGTGTTCTGTAGGAGCCCTTAGGGTTTTAGTGAGGTTCCGTTGTGTTGCTAAGGGTCTTGTAGAGTGCTGTCGGGTCCTGGAGTATTCTGTAGGGTTCCAGAGGGCCTCGTAGGGTTCCGTCGAAATCTGAAGGGTTCCCTAGGGGCCCATAGAGTCCCGTAGATTGCCGTAGGGACCTGTAGGGTTGTGTAAGTGCCCGCAGGGGTTGGTAGGAGCTTGTAGGGTGCCATATGTTTCCGGAGGGTTGTGTAGGGTTCCGTAGGGGCCTGTGGTGTTCCCTAGGGGCCAGTAGAGTCTCGTACAGTTCCGTAGGGTCCTGTAGGTTTCCATAAGCGCCCGCAGAGGTCTGAAGGGGCCCGTACTGTTCCGTAAGGATCCATGGGGTTCCGTAGAGCTTCGTAGGTTCCCTAGAGGCCTCTGGAGTACCGCAGAAGCCAGTAGTGTTCCGTAGGGTCCTCTAGGGTTGAGTAAGTGCCCGCAGGAGTCTGTAGGAGTCTGTGGGATTCTGTAAGGTTCTGGAGGGTTCTGCAGGGTTCCATAGGGACCCGTAGAGTTCCGTAGTGGCTGGTAAAATTCCGTAGGGCCCTGTGGGGTTCTGTATGGACCTGTAGGGTTCCATAGGGGCCTGCAGGGTTCTGTAAGTGCCCGTAGCTGTCTGTACGGGTCTGCAGGGTTCCATAGGCACCTACAGTGTTCTGTAGGAGCCCATAGGGTTTTAGTGAGGTTCCGTTGTGTTGCTAAGGGTCTTGTAGAGTGCTGTCGGGTCCTGGAGTATTCTGTAGGGTTCCAGAGGGGCTCGTAGGGTTCCATCGAAATCTGAAGGGTTCCCTAGGGGCCCATAGAGTCCCGTAGATTTCCGTAGGGACCTGTAGGGTTGTGTAAGTGCCCGCAGAAGTCTGTAGGAATCCGTGGGATTCTGTAAGGTTCTGGAGGGTTCTGCAGGGTTCCGTAGGGGCCCGTAGAGTTCCGTAGCGGCTGGTAAAATTCCCAGGGCCCTGTATTGTTCCGTAACTGCCTGCAATGGTCTTTAGGCTTCCGTAGGGGCTGGTAGGGTTCCATAAAGTTCCGTGGGTGCCTGCAGAGTTCTGCAAGTGCCCGCAAGGGCCTGTAGGGGCCCACAGTGTTTCTGCCAGGTTAGTAGAGTTCCGTAGGGGCCATATTTTTCTGTAGTGGCTGGTAGTATTCTGTAGGGGTCTGTAGGGTTCCGTAGGCACCTGCAGTGTTCTGTAGGAGCCCATAGGGTTTTCGTGAGGTTCCGTTGTGTTGCTAAGGGTCTTGTAGAGTGCTGTCGGGTCCTGGAGTATTCTGTAGGGTTCCAGAGGGCCTCGTAGGGTTCCGTCGAAATCTGAAGGGTTCCCTAGGGGCCCATAGAGTCCCGTAGATTGCCGTAGGGACCTGTAGGGTTGTGTAAGTGCCCGCAGAAGTCTGTAGGAGTCTGTGGGATTCTGTAAGGTTCCGGAGGGTTCTGCAGGGTTCCGTAGGGGCCCGTAGAGTTCCGTAGTGGCTGGTAAAGTTCCGTAGGGCCCTGTGGGGTTCTGTATGGACCTGTAGGGTTCCGTAGGGGCCTGCAGGTTTCCGTAAGTGCCCGCAGGTGTCTGTAGGGTTCTGTAGGGGTCTGTAGGGTTCCGTAGGCACCTGCAGTGTTCAGTAGGAGCCCTTAGGGTTTTAGTGAGGTTCCGTTGTGTTGCTAAGGGTCTTGTAGAGTGCTGTCGGGTCCTGGCGTATTCTGTAGGGTTCCAGAGGGGCTCGTAGGGTTCCATCGAAATCTATAGGGTTCCCTAGGGGCCCATAGAGTCCCGTAGATTTCCGTAGGGACCTGTAGGGTTGTGTAAGTGCCCGCAGAAGTCTGTAGGAGTCTGTGGGATTCTGTAAGGTTCCGGAGGGTTCTGCAGGGTTCCGTAGGGGCCCGTAGAGTTCCGTAGTGGCTGGTAAAGTTCCGTAGGGCCCTGTGGGGTTCTGTATGGACCTGTAGGGTTCTGTAGGGGCCTGCAGGGTTCCGTAAGTGCCCGCAGGTGTCTGTAGGGTTCCGTAGGGGTCTGTAGGGTTCCGTAGGCACCTGCAGTGTTCTGTAGGAGCCCTTAGGGTTTTAGTGAGGTTCCGTTGTGTTGCTAAGGGTCTTGTAGAGTGCTGTCGGGTCCTGGAGTATTCTGTAGGGTTCTAGAGGGCCTTGTAGGGTTCCGTCGAAATCTGAAGGGTTCCCTAGGGGCCCATAGAGTCCCGTAGATTTCCGTAGGGGCCTGTAGGGTTGTGTAAGTGCCCGCAGGGGTTGGTAGGAGCTTGTAGGGTGCCATATGTTTCCGGAGGGTTGTGTAGGGTTCCGTAGGGGCCTGTGGTGTTCCCTAGGGGCCTGTAGAGTCTCGTACAGTTCCGTAGGGTCCTGTAGGTTTCCATAAGCGCCCGCAGAGGTCTGAAGGGGCCCGTACTGTTCCGTAAGGATCCATGGGGTTCCGTAGAGCTTCGTAGGTTCCCTAGAGGCCTCTGGAGTACCGCAGAAGCCAGTAGTGTTCCGTAGGGTCCTCTAGGGTTGAGTAAGTGCCCGCAGGAGTCTGTAGGAGTCTGTGGGATTCTGTAAGGTTCTGGAGGGTTCTGCAGGGTTCCATAGGGACCCGTAGAGTTCCGTAGTGGCTGGTAAAATTCCGTAGGGCCCTGTGGGGTTCTGTATGGACCTGTAGGGTTCCATAGGGGCCTGCAGGGTTCTGTAAGTGCCCGTAGCTGTCTGTACGGGTCTGCAGGGTTCCATAGGCACCTACAGTGTTCTGTAGGAGCCCATAGGGTTTTAGTGAGGTTCCGTTGTGTTGCTAAGGGTCTTGTAGAGTGCTGTCGGGTCCTGGAGTATTCTGTAGGGTTCCAGAGGGGCTCGTAGGGTTCCATCGAAATCTGAAGGGTTCCCTAGGGGCCCATAGAGTCCCGTAGATTTCCGTAGGGACCTGTAGGGTTGTGTAAGTGCCCGCAGAAGTCTGTAGGAATCCGTGGGATTCTGTAAGGTTCTGGAGGGTTCTGCAGGGTTCCGTAGGGGCCCGTAGAGTTCCGTAGCGGCTGGTAAAATTCCCAGGGCCCTGTATTGTTCCGTAACTGCCTGCAATGGTCTTTAGGCTTCCGTAGGGGCTGGTAGGGTTCCATAAAGTTCCGTGGGTGCCTGCAGAGTTCTGCAAGTGCCCGCAAGGGCCTGTAGGGGCCCACAGTGTTTCTGCCAGGTTAGTAGAGTTCCGTAGGGGCCATATTTTTCTGTAGTGGCTGGTAGTATTCTGTAGGGGTCTGTAGGGTTCCGTAGGCACCTGCAGTGTTCTGTAGGAGCCCATAGGGTTTTCGTGAGGTTCCGTTGTGTTGCTAAGGGTCTTGTAGAGTGCTGTCGGGTCCTGGAGTATTCTGTAGGGTTCCAGAGGGCCTCGTAGGGTTCCGTCGAAATCTGAAGGGTTCCCTAGGGGCCCATAGAGTCCCGTAGATTGCCGTAGGGACCTGTAGGGTTGTGTAAGTGCCCGCAGAAGTCTGTAGGAGTCTGTGGGATTCTGTAAGGTTCCGGAGGGTTCTGCAGGGTTCCGTAGGGGCCCGTAGAGTTCCGTAGTGGCTGGTAAAGTTCCGTAGGGCCCTGTGGGGTTCTGTATGGACCTGTAGGGTTCCGTAGGGGCCTGCAGGTTTCCGTAAGTGCCCGCAGGTGTCTGTAGGGTTCTGTAGGGGTCTGTAGGGTTCCGTAGGCACCTGCAGTGTTCAGTAGGAGCCCTTAGGGTTTTAGTGAGGTTCCGTTGTGTTGCTAAGGGTCTTGTAGAGTGCTGTCGGGTCCTGGCGTATTCTGTAGGGTTCCAGAGGGGCTCGTAGGGTTCCATCGAAATCTATAGGGTTCCCTAGGGGCCCATAGAGTCCCGTAGATTTCCGTAGGGACCTGTAGGGTTGTGTAAGTGCCCGCAGAAGTCTGTAGGAGTCTGTGGGATTCTGTAAGGTTCCGGAGGGTTCTGCAGGGTTCCGTAGGGGCCCGTAGAGTTCCGTAGTGGCTGGTAAAGTTCCGTAGGGCCCTGTGGGGTTCTGTATGGACCTGTAGGGTTCTGTAGGGGCCTGCAGGGTTCCGTAAGTGCCCGCAGGTGTCTGTAGGGTTCCGTAGGGGTCTGTAGGGTTCCGTAGGCACCTGCAGTGTTCTGTAGGAGCCCTTAGGGTTTTAGTGAGGTTCCGTTGTGTTGCTAAGGGTCTTGTAGAGTGCTGTCGGGTCCTGGAGTATTCTGTAGGGTTCTAGAGGGCCTTGTAGGGTTCCGTCGAAATCTGAAGGGTTCCCTAGGGGCCCATAGAGTCCCGTAGATTTCCGTAGGGGCCTGTAGGGTTGTGTAAGTGCCCGCAGGGGTTGGTAGGAGCTTGTAGGGTGCCATATGTTTCCGGAGGGTTGTGTAGGGTTCCGTAGGGGCCTGTGGTGTTCCCTAGGGGCCTGTAGAGTCTCGTACAGTTCCGTAGGGTCCTGTAGGTTTCCATAAGCGCCCGCAGAGGTCTGAAGGGGCCCGTACTGTTCCGTAAGGATCCATGGGGTTCCGTAGAGCTTCGTAGGTTCCCTAGAGGCCTCTGGAGTACCGCAGAAGCCAGTAGTGTTCCGTAGGGTCCTCTAGGGTTGAGTAAGTGCCCGCAGGAGTCTGTAGGAGTCTGTGGGATTCTGTAAGGTTCTGGAGGGTTCTGCAGGGTTCCATAGGGACCCGTAGAGTTCCGTAGTGGCTGGTAAAATTCCGTAGGGCCCTGTGGGGTTCTGTATGGACCTGTAGGGTTCCATAGGGGCCTGCAGGGTTCTGTAAGTGCCCGTAGCTGTCTGTACGGGTCTGTAGGGTTCCATAGGCACCTACAGTGTTCTGTAGGAGCCCATAGGGTTTTAGTGAGGTTCCGTTGTGTTGCTAAGGGTCTTGTAGAGTGCTGTCGGGTCCTGGAGTATTCTGTAGGGTTCCAGAGGGGCTCGTAGGGTTCCATTGAAATCTATAGGGTTCCCTAGGGGCCCATAGAGTCCCGTAGATTTCCGTAGGGACCTGTAGGGTTGTGTAAGTGCCCGCAGAAGTCTGTAGGAATCCGTGGGATTCTGTAAGGTTCTGGAGGGTTCTGCAGGGTTCCGTAGGGGCCCGTAGAGTTCCGTAGTGGCTGGTAAAATTCCCAGGGCCCTGTATTGTTCCGTAACTGCCTGCAATGGTCTTTAGGCTTCCGTAGGGGCTGGTAGGGTTCCATAAAGTTCCGTGGGTGCCTGCAGAGTTCTGCAAGTGCCCGCAAGGGCCTGTAGGGGCCCACAGTGTTTCTGCCAGGTTAGTAGAGTTCCGTAGGGGCCATATTTTTCTGTAGTGGCTGGTAGTATTCTGTAGGGGTCTGTAGGGTTCCGTAGGCACCTGCAGTGTTCTGTAGGAGCCCATAGGGTTTTAGTGAGGTTCCGTTGTGTTGCTAAGGGTCTTGTAGAGTGCTGTCGGGTCCTGGAGTATTCTGTAGGGTTCCAGAGGGCCTTGTAGGGTTCCGTCGAAATCTATAGGGTTCCCTAGGGGCCCATAGAGTCCCGTAGATTTCCGTAGGGACCTGTAGGGTTGTGTAAGTGCCCGCAGAAGTCTGTAGGAGTCTGTGGGATTCTGTAAGGTTCCGGAGGGTTCTGCAGGGTTCCGTAGGGGCCCGTAGAGTTCCGTAGTGGCTGGTAAAGTTCCGTAGGGCCCTGTGGGGTTCTGTATGGACCTGTAGGGTTCTGTAGGGTCCTGCAGGGTTCCGTAAGTGCCCGCAGGTGTCTGTAGGGTTCCGTAGGGGTCTGTAGGGTTCCGTAGGCACCTGCAGTGTTCTGTAGGAGCCCTTAGGGTTTTAGTGAGGTTCCGTTGTGTTGCTAAGGGTCTTGTAGAGTGCTGTCGGGTCCTGGAGTATTCTGTAGGGTTCTAGAGGGCCTTGTAGGGTTCCGTCGAAATCTGAAGGGTTCCCTAGGGGCCCATAGAGTCCCGTAGATTTCCGTAGGGGCCTGTAGGGTTGTGTAAGTGCCCGCAGGGGTTGGTAGGAGCTTGTAGGGTGCCATATGTTTCCGGAGGGTTGTGTAGGGTTCCGTAGGGGCCTGTGGTGTTCCCTAGGGGCCTGTAGAGTCTCGTACAGTTCCGTAGGGTCCTGTAGGTTTCCATAAGCGCCCGCAGAGGTCTGAAGGGGCCCGTACTGTTCCGTAAGGATCCATGGGGTTCCGTAGAACTTCGTAGGTTCCCTAGAGGCCTCTGGAGTACCGCAGGAGCCAGTAGTGTTCCGTAGGGTCCTCTAGGGTTGAGTAAGTGCCCGCAGGAGTCTGTAGGAATCCGTGGGATTCTGTAAGGTTCTGGAGGGTTCTGCAGGGTTCCATAGGGACCCGTAGAGTTCCGTAGTGGCTGGTAAAATTCCGTAGGGCCCTGTGGGGTTCTGTATGGACCTGTAGGGTTCCATAGGGGCCTGCAGGGTTCTGTAAGTGCCCGTAGCTGTCTGTACGGGTCTGTAGGGTTCCATAGGCACCTACAGTGTTCTGTAGGAGCCCATAGGGTTTTAGTGAGGTTCCGTTGTGTTGCTAAGGGTCTTGTAGAGTGCTGTCGGGTCCTGGAGTATTCTGTAGGGTTCCAGAGGGGCTCGTAGGGTTCCATTGAAATCTATAGGGTTCCCTAGGGGCCCATAGAGTCCCGTAGATTTCCGTAGGGACCTGTAGGGTTGTGTAAGTGCCCGCAGAAGTCTGTAGGAATCCGTGGGATTCTGTAAGGTTCTGGAGGGTTCTGCAGGGTTCCGTAGGGGCCCGTAGAGTTCCGTAGCGGCTGGTAAAATTCCCAGGGCCCTGTATTGTTCCGTAACTGCCTGCAATGGTCTTTAGGCTTCCGTAGGGGCTGGTAGGGTTCCATAAAGTTCCGTGGGTGCCTGCAGAGTTCTGCAAGTGCCCGCAAGGGCCTGTAGGGGCCCACAGTGTTTCTGCCAGGTTAGTAGAGTTCCGTAGGGGCCATATTTTTCTGTAGTGGCTGGTAGTATTCTGTAGGGGTCTGTAGGGTTCCGTAGGCACCTGCAGTGTTCTGTAGGAGCCCATAGGGTTTTAGTGAGGTTCCGTTGTGTTGCTAAGGGTCTTGTAGAGTGCTGTCGGGTCCTGGAGTATTCTGTAGGGTTCCAGAGGGCCTTGTAGGTTTCCGTCGAAATCTGAAGGGTTCCCTAGGGGCCCGTAGAGTCCCGTAGATTTCCGTAGGGACCTGTAGGGTTGTGTAAGTGCCCGCAGAAGTCTGTAGGAGTCTGTGGGATTCTGTAAGGTTCCGGAGGGTTCTGCAGGGTTCCGTAGGGGCCCGTAGAGTTCCGTAGTGGCTGGTAAAGTTCCCAGGGCCCTGTACTGTTCCGTAACTGCCTGCAAGGGTCTTTAGGCTTCCGTAGGGGCTGGTAGGGTTCCATAAAGTTCCGTGGGTTCCTGCAGAGTTCTGCAAGTGCCCGCAAGGGCCTGTAGGGGCCCACAGTGTTTCTGCCAGGTTAGTAGAGTTCCGTAGGGGCCATATTTTTCTGTAGTGGCTGGTAGTATTCTGTAGGGGTCTGTAGGTTTCCGTAGGCACCTACAGTGTTCTGTAGGAGCCCATAGGGTTTTAGTGAGGTTCCGTTGTGTTGCTAAGGGTCTTGTAGAGTGCTGTCTGGTCCTGGCGTATTCTGTAGGGTTCCAGAGGGGCTCGTAGGGTTCCATCGAAATCTATAGGGTTCCCTAGGGGCCCATAGAGTCCCGTAGATTTCCGTAGGGACCTGTAGGGTTGTGTAAGTGCCCGCAGAAGTCTGTAGGAGTCTGTGGGATTCTGTAAGGTTCCGGAGGGTTCTGCAGGGTTCCGTAGGGGCCCGTAGAGTTCCGTAGTGGCTGGTAAAGTTCCGTAGGGCCCTGTGGGGTTCTGTATGGACCTGTAGGGTTCCGTAGGGGCCTGCAGGGTTCCGTAAGTGCCCGCAGGTGTCTGTAGGGTTCCGTAGTGGTCTGTAGGGTTCCGTAGGCACCTGCAGTGTTCTGTAGGAGCCCTTAGGGTTTTAGTGAGGTTCCGTTGTGTTGCTAAGGGTCTTGTAGAGTGCTGTCGGGTCCTGGAGTATTCTGTAGGGTTCCAGAGGGCCTCGTAGGGTTCCGTCGAAATCTGAAGGGTTCCCTAGGGGCCCATAGAGTCCCGTAGATTGCCGTAGGGACCTGTAGGGTATGTAAGTGCCCGCAGAAGTCTGTAGGAGTCTGTGGGATTCTGTAAGGTTCCGGAGGGTTCTGCAGGGTTCCGTAGGGGCCCGTAGAGTTCCGTAGTGGCTGGTAAAGTTCCGTAGGGCCCTGTGGGGTTCTGTATGGACCTGTAGGGTTCCGTAGGGGCCTGCAGGGTTCCGTAAGTGCCCGCAGGTGTCTGTAGGGTTCCGTAGGGGTCTGTAGGGTTCCGTAGGCACCTGCAGTGTTCTGTAGGAGCCCTTAGGGTTTTAGTGAGGTTCCGTTGTGTTGCTAAGGGTCTTGTAGAGTGCTGTCGGGTCCTGGAGTATTCTGTAGGGTTCCAGAGGGCCTCGTAGGGTTCCGTCGAAATCTGAAGGGTTCCCTAGGGGCCCATAGAGTCCCGTAGATTTCCGTAGGGGCCTGTAGGGTTGTGTAAGTGCCCGCAGGGGTTGGTAGGAGCTTGTAGGGTGCCATATGTTTCCAGAGGGTTGTGTAGGGTTCCGTAGGGGCCTGTGGTGTTCCCTAGGGGCCTGTAGAGTCTCGTACAGTTCCGTAGGGTCCTGTAGGTTTCCATAAGCGCCCGCAGAGGTCTGAAGGGGCCCGTACTGTTCCGTAAGGATCCATGGGGTTCCGTAGAGCTTCGTAGGTTCCCTAGAGGCCTCTGGAGTACCGCAGGAGCCAGTAGTGTTCCGTAGGGTCCTCTAGGGTTGAGTAAGTGCCCGCAGGAGTCTGTAGGAATCCGTGGGATTCTGTAAGGTTCCGGAGGGTTCTGCAGGGTTCCGTAGGGGCCCGTAGAGTTCCGTAGTGGCTGGTAAAATTCCGTAGGGCCCTGTGGGGTTCTGTATGGACCTGTAGGGTTCCGTAGGGGCCTGCAGGGTTCTATAAGTGCCCGTAGGTGTCTGTACGGGTCTGTAGGGTTCCGTAGGCACCTACAGTGTTCTGTAGGAGCCCATAGGGTTTTAGTGAGGTTCCGTTGTGTTGCTAAGGATCTTGTAGAGTGCTGTCGGGTCCTGGCGTATTCTGTAGGGTTCCAGAGGGGCTCGTAGGGTTCCATCGAAATCTATAGGGTTCCCTAGGGGCCCATAGAGTCCCGTAGATTTCCGTAGGGACCTGTAGGGTTGTGTAAGTGCCCGCAGAAGTCTGTAGGAATCCGTGGGATTCTGTAAGGTTCTGGAGGGTTCTGCAGGGTTCCGTAGGGGCCCGTAGAGTTCCGTAGCGGCTGGTAAAATTCCCAGGGCCCTGTATTGTTCCGTAACTGCCTGCAATGGTCTTTAGGCTTCCGTAGGGGCTGGTAGGGTTCCATAAAGTTCCGTGGGTGCCTGCAGAGTTCTGCAAGTGCCCGCAAGGGCCTGTAGGGGCCCACAGTGTTTCTGCCAGGTTAGTAGAGTTCCGTAGGGGCCATATTTTTCTGTAGTGGCTGGTAGTATTCTGTAGGGGTCTGTAGGGTTCCGTAGGCACCTGCAGTGTTCTGTAGGAGCCCATAGGGTTTTAGTGAGGTTCCGTTGTGTTGCTAAGGGTCTTGTAGAGTGCTGTCGGGTCCTGGAGTATTCTGTAGGGTTCCAGAGGGCCTTGTAGGTTTCCGTCGAAATCTGAAGGGTTCCCTAGGGGCCCGTAGAGTCCCGTAGATTTCCGTAGGGACCTGTAGGGTTGTGTAAGTGCCCGCAGAAGTCTGTAGGAGTCTGTGGGATTCTGTAAGGTTCCGGAGGGTTCTGCAGGGTTCCGTAGGGGCCCGTAGAGTTCCGTAGTGGCTGGTAAAGTTCCCAGGGCCCTGTACTGTTCCGTAACTGCCTGCAAGGGTCTTTAGGCTTCCGTAGGGGCTGGTAGGGTTCCATAAAGTTCCGTGGGTTCCTGCAGAGTTCTGCAAGTGCCCGCAAGGGCCTGTAGGGGCCCACAGTGTTTCTGCCAGGTTAGTAGAGTTCCGTAGGGGCCATATTTTTCTGTAGTGGCTGGTAGTATTCTGTAGGGGTCTGTAGGTTTCCGTAGGCACCTACAGTGTTCTGTAGGAGCCCATAGGGTTTTAGTGAGGTTCCGTTGTGTTGCTAAGGGTCTTGTAGAGTGCTGTCTGGTCCTGGCGTATTCTGTAGGGTTCCAGAGGGGCTCGTAGGGTTCCATCGAAATCTATAGGGTTCCCTAGGGGCCCATAGAGTCCCGTAGATTTCCGTAGGGACCTGTAGGGTTCTGTAAGTGCCCGCAGAAGTCTGTAGGAGTCTGTGGGATTCTGTAAGGTTCCGGAGGGTTCTGCAGGGTTCCGTAGGGGCCCGTAGAGTTCCGTAGTGGCTGGTAAAGTTCCGTAGGGCCCTGTGGGGTTCTGTATGGACCTGTAGGGTTCCGTAGGGGCCTGCAGGGTTCCGTAAGTGCCCGCAGGTGTCTGTAGGGTTCCGTAGTGGTCTGTAGGGTTCCGTAGGCACCTGCAGTGTTCTGTAGGAGCCCTTAGGGTTTTAGTGAGGTTCCGTTGTGTTGCTAAGGGTCTTGTAGAGTGCTGTCGGGTCCTGGAGTATTCTGTAGGGTTCCAGAGGGCCTCGTAGGGTTCCGTCGAAATCTGAAGGGTTCCCTAGGGGCCCATAGAGTCCCGTAGATTGCCGTAGGGACCTGTAGGGTATGTAAGTACCCGCAGAAGTCTGTAGGAGTCTGTGGGATTCTGTAAGGTTCCGGAGGGTTCTGCAGGGTTCCGTAGGGGCCCGTAGAGTTCCGTAGTGGCTGGTAAAGTTCCGTAGGGCCCTGTGGGGTTCTGTATGGACCTGTAGGGTTCCGTAGGGGCCTGCAGGGTTCCGTAAGTGCCCGCAGGTGTCTGTAGGGTTCCGTAGGGGTCTGTAGGGTTCCGTAGGCACCTGCAGTGTTCTGTAGGAGCCCTTAGGGTTTTAGTGAGGTTCCGTTGTGTTGCTAAGGGTCTTGTAGAGTGCTGTCGGGTCCTGGAGTATTCTGTAGGGTTCCAGAGGGCCTCGTAGGGTTCCATCGAAATCTGAAGGGTTCCCTAGGGGCCCATAGAGTCCCGTAGATTTCCGTAGGGGCCTGTAGGGTTGTGTAAGTGCCCGCAGGGGTTGGTAGGAGCTTGTAGGGTGCCATATGTTTCCAGAGGGTTGTGTAGGGTTCCGTAGGGGCCTGTGGTGTTCCCTAGGGGCCTGTAGAGTCTCGTACAGTTCCGTAGGGTCCTGTAGGTTTCCATAAGCGCCCGCAGAGGTCTGAAGGGGCCCGTACTGTTCCGTAAGGATCCATGGGGTTCCGTAGAGCTTCGTAGGTTCCCTAGAGGCCTCTGGAGTACCGCAGGAGCCAGTAGTGTTCCGTAGGGTCCTCTAGGGTTGAGTAAGTGCCCGCAGGAGTCTGTAGGAATCCGTGGGATTCTGTAAGGTTCCGGAGGGTTCTGCAGGGTTCCGTAGGGGCCCGTAGAGTTCCGTAGTGGCTGGTAAAATTCCGTAGGGCCCTGTGGGGTTCTGTATGGACCTGTAGGGTTCCGTAGGGGCCTGCAGGGTTCTATAAGTGCCCGTAGGTGTCTGTACGGGTCTGTAGGGTTCCGTAGGCACCTACAGTGTTCTGTAGGAGCCCATAGGGTTTTAGTGAGGTTCCGTTGTGTTGCTAAGGGTCTTGTAGAGTGCTGTCGGGTCCTGGAGTATTCTGTAGGGTTCCAGAGGGCCTTGTAGGTTTCCGTCGAAATCTGAAGGGTTCCCTAGGGGCCCATAGAGTCCCGTAGATTGCCGTAGGGACCTGTAGGGTTGTGTAAGTGCCCGCAGAAGTCTGTAGGAATCCGTGGGATTCTGTAAGGTTCTGGAGGGTTCTGCAGGGTTCCGTAGGGGCCCGTAGAGTTCCGTAGCGGCTGGTAAAATTCCCAGGGCCCTGTATTGTTCCGTAACTGCCTGCAATGGTCTTTAGGCTTCCGTAGGGGCTGGTAGGGTTCCATAAAGTTCCGTGGGTGCCTGCAGAGTTCTGCAAGTGCCCGCAAGGGCCTGTAGGGGCCCACAGTGTTTCTGCCAGGTTAGTAGAGTTCCGTAGGGGCCATATTTTTCTGTAGTGGCTGGTAGTATTCTGTAGGGGTCTGTAGGGTTCCGTAGGCACCTGCAGTGTTCTGTAGGAGCCCATAGGGTTTTCGTGAGGTTCCGTTGTGTTGCTAAGGGTCTTGTAGAGTGCTGTCGGGTCCTGGAGTATTCTGTAGGGTTCCAGAGGGCCTTGTAGGTTTCCGTCGAAATCTGAAGGGTTCCCTAGGGGCCCGTAGAGTCCCGTAGATTTCCGTAGGGACCTGTAGGGTTGTGTAAGTGCCCGCAGAAGTCTGTAGGAGTCTGTGGGATTCTGTAAGGTTCCGGAGGGTTCTGCAGGGTTCCGTAGGGGCCCGTAGAGTTCCGTAGTGGCTGGTAAAGTTCCCAGGGCCCTGTACTGTTCCGTAACTGCCTGCAAGGGTCTTTAGGCTTCCGTAGGGGCTGGTAGGGTTCCATAAAGTTCCGTGGGTTCCTGCAGAGTTCTGCAAGTGCCCGCAAGGGCCTGTAGGGGCCCACAGTGTTTCTGCCAGGTTAGTAGAGTTCCGTAGGGGCCATATTTTTCTGTAGTGGCTGGTAGTATTCTGTAGGGGTCTGTAGGTTTCCGTAGGCACCTACAGTGTTCTGTAGGAGCCCATAGGGTTTTAGTGAGGTTCCGTTGTGTTGCTAAGGGTCTTGTAGAGTGCTGTCTGGTCCTGGCGTATTCTGTAGGGTTCCAGAGGGGCTCGTAGGGTTCCATCGAAATCTATAGGGTTCCCTAGGGGCCCATAGAGTCCCGTAGATTTCCGTAGGGACCTGTAGGGTTGTGTAAGTGCCCGCAGAAGTCTGTAGGAGTCTGTGGGATTCTGTAAGGTTCCGGAGGGTTCTGCAGGGTTCCGTAGGGGCCCGTAGAGTTCCGTAGTGGCTGGTAAAGTTCCGTAGGGCCCTGTGGGGTTCTGTATGGACCTGTAGGGTTCCGTAGGGGCCTGCAGGGTTCCGTAAGTGCCCGCAGGTGTCTGTAGGGTTCCGTAGTGGTCTGTAGGGTTCCGTAGGCACCTGCAGTGTTCTGTAGGAGCCCTTAGGGTTTTAGTGAGGTTCCGTTGTGTTGCTAAGGGTCTTGTAGAGTGCTGTCGGGTCCTGGAGTATTCTGTAGGGTTCCAGAGGGCCTCGTAGGGTTCCGTCGAAATCTGAAGGGTTCCCTAGGGGCCCATAGAGTCCCGTAGATTGCCGTAGGGACCTGTAGGGTATGTAAGTGCCCGCAGAAGTCTGTAGGAGTCTGTGGGATTCTGTAAGGTTCCGGAGGGTTCTGCAGGGTTCCGTAGGGGCCCGTAGAGTTCCGTAGTGGCTGGTAAAGTTCCGTAGGGCCCTGTGGGGTTCTGTATGGACCTGTAGGGTTCCGTAGGGGCCTGCAGGTTTCCGTAAGTGCCCGCAGGTGTCTGTAGGGTTCTGTAGGGGTCTGTAGGGTTCCGTAGGCACCTGCAGTGTTCAGTAGGAGCCCTTAGGGTTTTAGTGAGGTTCCGTTGTGTTGCTAAGGGTCTTGTAGAGTGCTGTCGGGTCCTGGCGTATTCTGTAGGGTTCCAGAGGGGCTCGTAGGGTTCCATCGAAATCTATAGGGTTCCCTAGGGGCCCATAGAGTCCCGTAGATTTCCGTAGGGACCTGTAGGGTTGTGTAAGTGCCCGCAGAAGTCTGTAGGAGTCTGTGGGATTCTGTAAGGTTCCGGAGGGTTCTGCAGGGTTCCGTAGGGGCCCGTAGAGTTCCGTAGTGGCTGGTAAAGTTCCGTAGGGCCCTGTGGGGTTCTGTATGGACCTGTAGGGTTCTGTAGGGGCCTGCAGGGTTCCGTAAGTGCCCGCAGGTGTCTGTAGGGTTCCGTAGGGGTCTGTAGGGTTCCGTAGGCACCTGCAGTGTTCTGTAGGAGCCCATAGGGTTTTAGTGAGGTTCCGTTGTGTTGCTAAGGGTCTTGTAGAGTGCTGTCGGGTCCTGGAGTATTCTGTAGGGTTCTAGAGGGCCTTGTAGGGTTCCGTCGAAATCTGAAGGGTTCCCTAGGGGCCCATAGAGTCCCGTAGATTTCCGTAGGGGCCTGTAGGGTTGTGTAAGTGCCCGCAGGGGTTGGTAGGAGCTTGTAGGGTGCCATATGTTTCCGGAGGGTTGTGTAGGGTTCCGTAGGGGCCTGTGGTGTTCCCTAGGGGCCTGTAGAGTCTCGTACAGTTCCGTAGGGTCCTGTAGGTTTCCATAAGCGCCCGCAGAGGTCTGAAGGGGCCCGTACTGTTCCGTAAGGATCCATGGGGTTCCGTAGAGCTTCGTAGGTTCCCTAGAGGCCTCTGGAGTACCGCAGAAGCCAGTAGTGTTCCGTAGGGTCCTCTAGGGTTGAGTAAGTGCCCGCAGGAGTCTGTAGGAGTCTGTGGGATTCTGTAAGGTTCTGGAGGGTTCTGCAGGGTTCCATAGGGACCCGTAGAGTTCCGTAGTGGCTGGTAAAATTCCGTAGGGCCCTGTGGGGTTCTGTATGGACCTGTAGGGTTCCATAGGGGCCTGCAGGGTTCTGTAAGTGCCCGTAGCTGTCTGTACGGGTCTGTAGGGTTCCATAGGCACCTACAGTGTTCTGTAGGAGCCCATAGGGTTTTAGTGAGGTTCCGTTGTGTTGCTAAGGGTCTTGTAGAGTGCTGTCGGGTCCTGGAGTATTCTGTAGGGTTCCAGAGGGGCTCGTAGGGTTCCATTGAAATCTATAGGGTTCCCTAGGGGCCCATAGAGTCCCGTAGATTTCCGTAGGGACCTGTAGGGTTGTGTAAGTGCCCGCAGAAGTCTGTAGGAATCCGTGGGATTCTGTAAGGTTCTGGAGGGTTCTGCAGGGTTCCGTAGGGGCCCGTAGAGTTCCGTAGTGGCTGGTAAAATTCCCAGGGCCCTGTATTGTTCCGTAACTGCCTGCAATGGTCTTTAGGCTTCCGTAGGGGCTGGTAGGGTTCCATAAAGTTCCGTGGGTGCCTGCAGAGTTCTGCAAGTGCCCGCAAGGGCCTGTAGGGGCCCACAGTGTTTCTGCCAGGTTAGTAGAGTTCCGTAGGGGCCATATTTTTCTGTAGTGGCTGGTAGTATTCTGTAGGGGTCTGTAGGGTTCCGTAGGCACCTGCAGTGTTCTGTAGGAGCCCATAGGGTTTTAGTGAGGTTCCGTTGTGTTGCTAAGGGTCTTGTAGAGTGCTGTCGGGTCCTGGAGTATTCTGTAGGGTTCCAGAGGGCCTTGTAGGGTTCCGTCGAAATCTATAGGGTTCCCTAGGGGCCCATAGAGTCCCGTAGATTTCCGTAGGGACCTGTAGGGTTGTGTAAGTGCCCGCAGAAGTCTGTAGGAGTCTGTGGGATTCTGTAAGGTTCCGGAGGGTTCTGCAGGGTTCCGTAGGGGCCCGTAGAGTTCCGTAGTGGCTGGTAAAGTTCCGTAGGGCCCTGTGGGGTTCTGTATGGACCTGTAGGGTTCTGTAGGGTCCTGCAGGGTTCCGTAAGTGCCCGCAGGTGTCTGTAGGGTTCCGTAGGGGTCTGTAGGGTTCCGTAGGCACCTGCAGTGTTCTGTAGGAGCCCTTAGGGTTTTAGTGAGGTTCCGTTGTGTTGCTAAGGGTCTTGTAGAGTGCTGTCGGGTCCTGGAGTATTCTGTAGGGTTCTAGAGGGCCTTGTAGGGTTCCGTCGAAATCTGAAGGGTTCCCTAGGGGCCCATAGAGTCCCGTAGATTTCCGTAGGGGCCTGTAGGGTTGTGTAAGTGCCCGCAGGGGTTGGTAGGAGCTTGTAGGGTGCCATATGTTTCCGGAGGGTTGTGTAGGGTTCCGTAGGGGCCTGTGGTGTTCCCTAGGGGCCTGTAGAGTCTCGTACAGTTCCGTAGGGTCCTGTAGGTTTCCATAAGCGCCCGCAGAGGTCTGAAGGGGCCCGTACTGTTCCGTAAGGATCCATGGGGTTCCGTAGAACTTCGTAGGTTCCCTAGAGGCCTCTGGAGTACCGCAGGAGCCAGTAGTGTTCCGTAGGGTCCTCTAGGGTTGAGTAAGTGCCCGCAGGAGTCTGTAGGAATCCGTGGGATTCTGTAAGGTTCTGGAGGGTTCTGCAGGGTTCCATAGGGACCCGTAGAGTTCCGTAGTGGCTGGTAAAATTCCGTAGGGCCCTGTGGGGTTCTGTATGGACCTGTAGGGTTCCATAGGGGCCTGCAGGGTTCTGTAAGTGCCCGTAGCTGTCTGTACGGGTCTGTAGGGTTCCATAGGCACCTACAGTGTTCTGTAGGAGCCCATAGGGTTTTAGTGAGGTTCCGTTGTGTTGCTAAGGGTCTTGTAGAGTGCTGTCGGGTCCTGGAGTATTCTGTAGGGTTCCAGAGGGGCTCGTAGGGTTCCATTGAAATCTATAGGGTTCCCTAGGGGCCCATAGAGTCCCGTAGATTTCCGTAGGGACCTGTAGGGTTGTGTAAGTGCCCGCAGAAGTCTGTAGGAATCCGTGGGATTCTGTAAGGTTCTGGAGGGTTCTGCAGGGTTCCGTAGGGGCCCGTAGAGTTCCGTAGCGGCTGGTAAAATTCCCAGGGCCCTGTATTGTTCCGTAACTGCCTGCAATGGTCTTTAGGCTTCCGTAGGGGCTGGTAGGGTTCCATAAAGTTCCGTGGGTGCCTGCAGAGTTCTGCAAGTGCCCGCAAGGGCCTGTAGGGGCCCACAGTGTTTCTGCCAGGTTAGTAGAGTTCCGTAGGGGCCATATTTTTCTGTAGTGGCTGGTAGTATTCTGTAGGGGTCTGTAGGGTTCCGTAGGCACCTGCAGTGTTCTGTAGGAGCCCATAGGGTTTTAGTGAGGTTCCGTTGTGTTGCTAAGGGTCTTGTAGAGTGCTGTCGGGTCCTGGAGTATTCTGTAGGGTTCCAGAGGGCCTTGTAGGTTTCCGTCGAAATCTGAAGGGTTCCCTAGGGGCCCGTAGAGTCCCGTAGATTTCCGTAGGGACCTGTAGGGTTGTGTAAGTGCCCGCAGAAGTCTGTAGGAGTCTGTGGGATTCTGTAAGGTTCCGGAGGGTTCTGCAGGGTTCCGTAGGGGCCCGTAGAGTTCCGTAGTGGCTGGTAAAGTTCCCAGGGCCCTGTACTGTTCCGTAACTGCCTGCAAGGGTCTTTAGGCTTCCGTAGGGGCTGGTAGGGTTCCATAAAGTTCCGTGGGTTCCTGCAGAGTTCTGCAAGTGCCCGCAAGGGCCTGTAGGGGCCCACAGTGTTTCTGCCAGGTTAGTAGAGTTCCGTAGGGGCCATATTTTTCTGTAGTGGCTGGTAGTATTCTGTAGGGGTCTGTAGGTTTCCGTAGGCACCTACAGTGTTCTGTAGGAGCCCATAGGGTTTTAGTGAGGTTCCGTTGTGTTGCTAAGGGTCTTGTAGAGTGCTGTCTGGTCCTGGCGTATTCTGTAGGGTTCCAGAGGGGCTCGTAGGGTTCCATCGAAATCTATAGGGTTCCCTAGGGGCCCATAGAGTCCCGTAGATTTCCGTAGGGACCTGTAGGGTTGTGTAAGTGCCCGCAGAAGTCTGTAGGAGTCTGTGGGATTCT